>NC_142800.1:27853116-28053116 GCF_049724085.1 Artemia sp. Qi Xiang Cuo
GGCACTTTTCGGAGCCACAGCCCATCCCTGTGGCGCTTCTCGGGCCCCGCATCGCTTCCCGCGATGCTTCTCGGGCCCGTGGCGCATCCCTGTGGCACTTCCCTGACCCGTGGCACATCCCTGTGGCACTTCCCTGACCCGTGGCACACCCCCCCCCGGCACTTCCCTAACCTTGCCCCCACAGCACTCCCCGGACCCATCGGCGCCTTCCGGGCGCCGCGGCGCCCAGCCGTTTAACTAATGCCCCAAAAAACCGTATTGTTATGCGGCATAAGTCGTTTCGCCTACTTCCCATACAGGTTGTCTATGACTCCAAATGAGCCTAGATTATTTTTAATCTCGTGTCTGTTCTGTTTCCAAGCGTATTTTCTGGGAAACAGTACAATTAAATTCGAGAACCGTATATCGTCAACAATGTTTCCACATCACTAAAATATTGGCAAGGGTTTGTAAGATTGAAAGTTATTTTAAAATATCCTTGCGCAAATTACGGGGTCCATATGTGACAAATAGATAAATGTGAATAATCTCACTCAGTTCCTTCTCTTGAACTATGTGATAATCAATTGTGAAAAATAGGGGACTTTGAGATTCAAATTGTGAGTATTAATTGAAATTATCCATGAAAAATATTCGCTTATGAGATAACGTCAAACAGATAGGGGGGAATGCATATAAAATAGCAAAGATTAGAAAAAATAGCATTTTGAGTTTCAAATGCAGTGATTATTAATAGAAATTACCTAAGAATATTCGCTTATGAGAAATCGAAGCGATAGCAAAGATTAGAAAAGAGTGGTTTCTTTGCAAAAATTACATTTAGATATCTCCGAGGGAGGGTGGGAGCAGAGAAAAGAGTGGTTTCGTTGTAAAAAATTACATTTAGATATCTCCGAGGGAGATAAATTTAAAACATTGGTTGGGGTGAGGGGTTAATATCTCACAGAGATAAGTTTATATTGGGATTGAAAAGGACTTAAAAATGAATAAATAGAAAGGTAGGAAAAAATACTTACATTTGCATATCCCGGCTGCACTTGGGCACCCGAAGGACCAGGTAGTGCATGCTGGAGGGTGGACGGGGCGACGTCGCTATGTTCTTGGGCGACTAGGCCGGCTATTTCACGATCGTACATAGCTTCAGCAGGGTTCACCATATTATAAGAAGCCGTCCACTCTCTCTTTAAGTTAAACCCAGGCTGCTTTGGGACGGGCACTGATGGGGCTGTCTCGTCATCTCTTGCTTTCTTGGAAGGAGGGGGCACGCATTCTTCACAATTTGCCTTAAAAAGAACAGAAAAAATTAGTATCTAAATAATTTGCCCCCTTTTTTACAGAAAGAAAGTTAGTATCATCATCCATGTAATTTTGTCTAGAAATGGCATTTATCACTAAGAAAGCACAACGTAAAAAATTTCGTGAAATATACTAATTGTATCCTTTTTGAATCTAAGAATTACGGTTCACTGAGCCCTTCAAAAGCCGACCTATATAAATCAGCCTAATTTCTTATTTTTAGGCGTTTCTGTTCTTTTCTGGTTTTAATCTGCATTTTGCACGCCTTGTTTGATGCATTTAAAGTATTAACGGTATTTTTTATCTTTCCATATCCTTTTACGATAGCTGGTATTTATCACACACCCAGAAAAAACAGCCCACGGAAAATAACCCCCACGGACAATATCCCTGAGAAAAGACATGGGAAAATACCCCCTCCCTCCACCGAAAGATATGGTAAAAATGCTATTCAATTTACGCATAATAAAACAATGTATCTTTTTCTTAAACTCACCCCCCTTACTTTTCACGCGAAGAAACAGTTTGTTTTCACCATACAATGATGGCGATAGACTTGAGGCATGGCCCCCTCCCCCTTTCGCCAATGTCCTAAATATATTGTTAGATCTTAATTTGAAAATAACGAGATTTCACTGGTTCTCCAAAAAGAGATTGTATATGCCTGCGCTTAATAAATTGCAATTGTCTGCATGAAAGCGTTTTAATTTGACAGGAGAAACAGTTCCTTATGACTTTGGCTGCTGCGTTCGTAAACACACCGGAAAGGGGTGACAGCTAATTATAGGCCTCGCACCAGAGAGCCTTGTGTCAAATCAGAGCGAGCTAATAACAATAGTGCGATGGATGTCTCAGAGAAAAGATTACAATTGAGAAAATTGCATAAATTTAACGAAGGAATAATTATTTCTTTTTGCGAGCGTTTTGTTGTAAAACGGTGAGGGGGGGTTAGGTTTTGAGGGTAAAAGAAAATATTTTATGTATTTAATTTTGACGGAGAAACAGTTCGTTTTGACTTTGGCTGCCGCGCTCGTAAACACATAGGAAAAGGGGTGACAGCTAATTATAGGCCTCGCACCAGAGAGCCCTGTGTCAAAACCAGGTTCGGTTAATAACAACAGTGACGGAAGTCAATGATCGCTTTTAGCTAGGATATAGACACTTAAAATTGCATAAATTTAACGAAAGAAAATTATTTCTTTTTGCTAGAATTAAGGTCGTAAACAGTGGGGGGAGGAAGGATGGGGTTTACGTAACGAAAAAAGAGCGTATTTTACACTTTTTATCGAGTATAAACATCATATAGGGACGTTTGTATGGTTTGGGGGGGGGGTTTACCCGAATAGAGTAGAGGGTGACCACGGAAAACAATTTTATTTTGAAAATAAAAATAATGAAAACAGAACTTACATGGTAAATTGAAGTTGCCATGGCTTCAAGTTCATCAATAATTTCATATGTTCTATCCATTGTGTCACAATACTTTCTGATAATTGAATCACATTGCATGTCCGTTATATACGAAATCTCAAGGGCGAATTGTTATGTAACGGGGAAATCATATGTAAGCAGGCCTCTGATTGGCTGAAAAGGAGGATGTATCCGACTCGCTGATTGGCTGAGAAGGAAACACGTGATCTAACTGTTTCCAGGAAAGTCATAACATTGGCGAGAGCAACAACACCAATACTATTTCTGGACACCATGACATTCGCCTCGTGCATGTACATGACCAAAACAACAACAAATACTATTTCTGGATCATAACATTCGCTGAGAGCGTGCACTTACAACAACAACGACAATTAAATCGACCTTGACATTCGCTGAGAGCGTGCACTTACAACAACAACAACATCGACCTTGGAAAAAGAGGTCATTGACCCCATGAACCACGTGTTCTCCCTAATGACTCTATGCCCATATATGGTGTGGGTACCGGAGTAGCACCCCCTCCTCTACTCATCTGGAAGGTTCTCTTGTTAAACCCGCTGGATACATTTAAGACCCCGGCATCTCAAATGGCATAAGCGAAAACCACAATCTCTCTTCTCTGATTTCTCCCGTTGAGCACAGAATCGGTTCTTCTACACTTGTAATCCTAAAAGGCCAGTAACGGTTACACCGTTACCTTTTAGAATCCATTTCAAGCTCCACAGCCCTTCCACATCTACTTTACAGTGCTTCTTTCTGGAAATTCTTTACAGTTACAGATAAAAAGCACCTACGAACAATCTTCTTCAGATTTGCTAAATATCTTCTACATTTGCCCCCTTGGACAAGAAACCGTAAAATTATTCATTTGTATAAGCTAGCTGACCCTAATATTAGCATTAATAAATCTCTATCCCGTTTTCAAAGTAAGTTTAATCATCCATGGTCACCAATTTGTTCACAATAGTTTTTTTTTCTATTAATGTAATGCATGTAATTATTAGTATTAACAAATCTCTCTCCCGTTTCAAAAAAATTTTTATCATCCTTTCGTTAGCATCATTTTTCGTATTAATGTAATTAAGAGTTTTTTTATGTCATGTATCTGAATTTTCAATGTGTTTGTGTCCTTCCTTTTCATCTTTTTTTTCTTTTTGTTTTCTTTAGTGATTACTCCGTCTACTGTACCTTTTGTACCTTTTTTTGACGGGCAATTAATGAATAATAATAATAATAGTAATTACCATCAAATTAGTACATAAATATTATATTCAAAAAGAAAAAAAAACGATATACATTATGAAAATCATTCAAAGGCAGCTTCAAGAATAGCAGTCTCGATATGACTAAATGGAATCTCTGTTTCAGCAATAGGTCAAAGCTAGTAATGAGCAAACCATAGCCCGTAGTAACCAAAATTGAATAACGAGTTTTCACGTAAACTCTCTGGTGATTAATATTTCCAAAGCAACACTGTTTTGGAAATAGTAATTTCCATTCAATTAGCCTGAATTACTGAATAATAATTTGTAATTACGAAAAAGAATTGTGAGAATTTCTAAATAAAAAGGCTGAAACTTCTCAAAATAACATTAAATTGGCATAAAAAGTACATCATTAAAATCACCCTTGGTGAAGGCCCTGTTCTGGAGGTTAACAGTCGTCCACCTTAAATAGCAAGGGAAATTATAAGTTTGCATTAGCAGCATTGATATACCTCCTTTGCTTCCGTTTTTTTCTCTAGGGGTGATTCTACATAGGAAGCGGTCAAAGAAATTGGGAGATGGATATTTAAAAAAATGAAATATATAGTGCTGTTTTTAGCAACAAAGGAGGCCGTCTCACAACAGTGCCATTTTGTATAGCGAACCATCAGTTGTGGTCCAAATAAGGCGAAACTGCCAAAAGATATGGATTCTGATATACCCAACCAATGCTTCATTGGCTAAACCTTTAACTGTTAGTTTACAGTCCCCCATCTTGAAAACAAGGAAAGGAAAGTCGTAGTTTAGCATAGGTAGCACGACTATTTTGTGTTAGTTTTTTTTTTGTTCTTTTCCTACAAGTGATCGCACCTAACCTGAGCTTACAGATTATCATGAGGCGGCTCATTGAAACGGATATTAGAATTTATAGTGCCTCTTTTAGATCACGAAAGAATTCCAATTAAATTGGTTTTCAAACTAACATTTTACTATTATGACTAATCGAGATAATAGTTATCATTCCTAAATCATCCACAAATGGCAATTCTTCTCACTAGACAGTTTTTTCAATACGTATTTGTAAGTTTTTGATTATTACAGTCTGAGGTTCGCTGGCTAGTAGGCTGCAGACATTGCTTCAACCATGATTCCTCTTGATAGCAGCTAGTTTGAAAATCAATTAATGTACATAATATCTTCATGATAAAGACGATATCAGGTCAGAAGTTTCAAGTTATACAGGAAAAAAAAAATCTACTCTCTTTTAGAGAGCAATAATTGTGTAAATATTTTTCCTCGAAACGGCTCAATAATTTTTCTGAAAATTGACACAATAACATTTTTTGGCCGAAAAAAAAACATCTAGGTAGGTCAAGACTTCTGGGAAATTTGTTTCATAGCCTTAATTTGGAAATTACATACCGTATACAGGAAAAGGCGACGGCTTGTTCTTCTTTTGAATCTAGCAAAGAAAAAAATAAAAGGGAGCAGATAAAAGGCAGTAGAATCACTCAAAATTAACATCATACCCCAGAAAAGTATCTTTCAAAAATACTTGCGGTACATTAACTTTGAGTTTCAGGCTATATTCTAAAATTCCCATATATTTGTTTCCGAAATAACATTTTACTATTAAGACTAATTGAGATAGTAGTTACCACTCCTGAATAAGCTTCTCACTAGCCAGTTTTTTTCTTTAAACGTGTTTTTTTTTGGTATTATGGAACTCGGTTCGTCCTTTACTATGTTGAAGCTACCGCTACAGCCATGATTATATTTATCAACTGATCTTACCCGAGCAATATCCAGGTTGTTATTAAGTGCTGCGATATGAAGACAACTTCTTCCTTCTGAATTGCTGCTCCTAATGCCTTCTGGTCGTCCATCTAGAAGCCACTCAATGATGTCATACTTGCCGCCACTTACTGCTTCCAAGAACGGTGTGTCACCCCGCTCTGAAGGTGCCCACAAATCTGCTCCATAAAAATGTAGAAGTCTAAGGCATTCAAGACGACCACGAAACGATGCAAAATGTCCAGGACTGAGATTGAAATAAATAAAAAGTAATAGGATCATAAATAATTTTCGCATGGAAATACTTTTATTCGCAGTTTTGACGTATTTTTACAGCAATGCAACTCAGTTCCTGCAACAGGAATTTTTTTTTTGTGAATTTATTCAAAAGGCTCTGGTTAAAAAAAAAGAAGATATTCAGAGAATAAAGTTCTAAGAATATCAAAATCAAAACAAATTTTGCCCCCTGGGCCTATCTTACGTTTTCTTATATGCGAAAACAACGGTTTACTAGGATTTTGCTTTCGGTTGTATCATAATTATGGAATTTTAGGGGCAAAACGCCCCTGTAGAACCGTCTAACGGAGATACTAGGGACTCAGATTAATTTTACTTACAGCTACAGGAGCAAATAGACAGGGTCCCAGGTAGAAACATGATGTTTTTATTGGGAGATTTTAACGCCCAGGTTGGTAGAAATACGGATAGATGGTATCCCAGCTTAGGTAAATTTGGTGTAGGAAAAGAAAACAGTAATGGATACAGACTTGCAATTTTCTAGGTATAACAATCTAGTTATAACCAATACAGTATTTCGTCATAAAATGGCTCATAAGTTAACTTGGTATTCACGTGATGGTAAGACAGCAAAACTTGTTGATTATGTTATAGTGAACCGAAGACTGGCAGGATCAATACAATATACTAGGGTATATAGGAGTGCCGTTATTGATGTTAAAAGTAAAGATCACCATCTAGTAGTGTCAAGGGTTAATTTAAACCTGAAATATCGGAAGGGTAACTACCTCCCGGGAAGTTATAATGTTAGTAGACTCCAGGATGAGAATTTGAGAGAAACTTTCCAGGAACAGTTGAATACCAAATTTGAGAGTTTAAAATTTGATAATGTGGAAGATGGTTGGAATAAGTTTAAAAAAAAAAATTGAGAAGTTGCTGAAGGTGTCTTAGGGAAGAAAGCTAGAACTGCAGCTAAGAGTATTAGTGAAAAAGTTTTATGTTTAATAGAAAGGAGAAAGGACTTGCACAAGAATTACCTTAGTGATAGATCATATGAAAACAATAGAAATATAAAGAAAGTGAAGAAAACATTAAAATATGAACTAAGGAGGTGCGAAGTGGAGCCCATGGATAAAACTGCCGAGGATGTGGAAGATCCAGCTAGACGGCATAATAGTAAAATATTGTACTGGTAAGTCAATAAATTGAGAGGGGGTAGTCATTTCGGACTTGTCCCAGTTAAAGATAGGAATGGGGTGGCAATTAGCGATAAGGAAAAAACTAAAGCGAGATGGGCCGAACATTTTGAGAACTTGCTTAACCGAGATAGAGTTGCAGGAAAAAATATAGAGGAAATTGAAAAAGTTTGTGATACCTTGGATGTGAAGGAAGATTTGTTTTGTGAGGAGGAATTAGCAACAGTACTAAAAGGATTAAAAAATAATAAGGCTCCAGGTGCTGATAGGGTGGTACATGAGTTTCTTAAATATGGTGGCTCTGAGGTTAGAAATAAGTTACTGAAGATTATGATATGATTTTTGAAAAAGGGAAAGTACCTAACGATTTCAGGAAAACCTTTATTAAATCACTGTATAAGAAAAGTGATAAGATTGAGTAAGGTAATTATTAAGGCATTAGCCTGATCTCTGTAGGTAGCAAATTACTTAGTAATATGATACTTTTTAGACTGAGAGATACCATGGAGAAAGTTTTAAGAGAAGAACAGTGCGGCTTTAGAAAAGGTAGAGGATGTGTCGACCCAATTTTCACTCTTAGGCTAATAATTCAGAAGTGTCTGAGTTTTCAAACACCTTTGGTCCACAGTTTTATAGATTATGAGCAAGTGTTCGATTCTGTTGATAGAATAGCTTTAGTAAAGGTTTTATCCTTCTATGGTTCACCAGACAAATACATTAAAGTAAATAGAGCAATGTACGAGAACAACACTGCTGCCGTTAAGGTAGAAAATGTGGTTAGCAGCTGGTTTTGCATTAAATCAGGAGTTAAGCAGGATTGTGTTCTATCCCCTTTTATTTGAATCATTTTGATGGAATTTGTTCTAAGGAGCACAGCAAAGACAATGGGAGACCACGGAATCAAATGGGGAGGAAAAAGTCACCTGGACTTGGATTATGCTGATGATTTAAGCATCCTAGATGAAAGTGTGAGCAAAATGAATGAAGTTTTAGAGGTTTTGCGAGTTCAGGGTGCTAGAATTGGTTTGAAAATTCATGTTAGGAAGACTACGTCACTAATGCTAGGTATAAGTGAAGATGAAAAGGTGACGTTTGGTAATGAAAATATTGATCAGGTGGGCAGCTTCACTTACCTTGTTAGTATTATTAGTAAAGATGGTGGGAGCAGTGAAGATGTTAAAAATAGAATAGCCAAGGCTCAGGATGTTTTTTCACAGTTAAAAAAAGTCTGGAAGAATAAGAAGATGAGTCTGCAAACCAAGATTAGAATTCTAGAAGCTACAGTGATGACAGTGGTCAAATATGGCTCTGAAGCATGGACGCTCCGAAAAGCGGAAGAAGATTTGCTAGATGTTTTCCAGAGAAATTGCTTAAGGATTGTTCTGGGTACCCGGCTGACTGACCGTATTTCAAACAATAGGCTATACGAAAAATGTGGTTCAATATCGCTCTCTAGGGCTATAATGAAAGAAAGGTTGCGGTGGTTAGGGCACGTTTTGCGGATGAAGGATGACAGATTGCCGAAGATTGTTCTTTTCGGCCAACCATCTAGGGCTAAACAGAAAGCTGGTCGTCCCCGTCTGGGGTGGGAGGACGTCATGAAGAAAGATTTAAAGGGAATGGGAACTTCGTGGGCGGGTGTAAAAAGGGAGACTTTGAATAGATTGGGGCGGAGGAGGAGCGTGCGTAGCTGTGTTGGCCTCAGGAGGCTTGGTGCTGCGGTGAGTTGTTAGTGGTAGTAGTAGTATTAGCCTGTATATTCCCAAAGACAAGTACACCTTCAAAATAAAGATAAACATACGAGCTGCTTGGTGCCATTTGCATTTAGCTCAAAAGCTGTTCGGTGCCATGTGCTTTTCGCTTATATTTCGCTTATTTTTAGCGCATGCTTTGCTTATTTTTAGGAGGCAGATTTTTAATCTCCCTCCTATTGCTGCTAAAAAACTATATAAGTGCATATGTACACCTCCAAAAGAAATCTAAGCCTACAAAATGCTCGGCGTCATTTACTTTTCGCTTTTTTGTTGATTTTTCGTTCATGTTTTTTTTTTTTATTTGGCCCCCATTACCGACCAAAACTGTATAACTGCATGTGTACACCTAGTACCCCCTTTAAAAGAAAGCGAAGCCTACAAGCTGCTCGGTGCCGTTTGCTTTTTTTGGCTGATTTTTTGTTCATGTTTCTTTTTTTTTTAATGTGGCCCCATTACTGCCAAAAGCTGTATAACTCCATATGTACACCTAGTGCATCTTCAAGAAAAAACAAAGCCTACAGGCTGTCTGAAGCCGTTTGCTGTTTTTTGCTGATTTTTCAATCATGTTCCTTTTTTTTAATGTGGTCCCCATTACTGCCAAAAACTGTATAACTGCATATGTACATCTAGTACACCTTCAAGAAAAAACGAAAGTAGAGATGCTCGTCTGGATTCTAAGAGTCCTATGTACCAAACAGGTTTTTCTGGTAGGTATTCTAGTAGTCCTATTCTACTGGGCATTACACCTTTGCCAAGAGGAACGAGTATAACTTGATTGGTGATACAGGTTTTTTTTTTGTTTAGCATTTGCAAAAAAGGGGTAATTAGTGATTGGAAAATTTTTTAATGCTTTTACAATCGGAGATGTTTGATTAACCTTTGCGAAAAAAAGGGGTAATGGGATTTTGCGATTTGGAGGAGATGCCATGATTATGTAATGTATAATACACAAGTGATGTTTTGGAGAGCATTGTCAATTTAACGAGAAATGACTGAAAAGTGTTTTGAAGGAGATGGGTTGCATGGAGGGTTGAGTTGCATAAGAGTTCAGTTAAAGGGGGTACAGTTACACGGAGATTTAGTTAAATGGGGTCGAGTTGCATGAGGGTTCAATAGCACGAGGGTTCAGTTGCATGGGGGTTCAGTTGTACAGGGTTTCAGTTAAAGAATACCTCCTCGACATTAAACCTAAGGAAATTTATGTATTTGGAATCAGCGTATAAAGCCAATCATTTTCATGTATCTATTATTATTAAAATTTTGTTTTTAGAGTTATGGTTACTTTCGGGCGAGTTGCACTTTAATTTCACCTTGTTTCTCAAATAACTATTTAAATTAGGGTTTTTTTGTAGTTGTTTTCGTTTTTGCTTTACTGTTCAACTTGATAGGAATTCTGAAACAGGATGCTCGTTGAAATTTCTTAATGACTAAAGATTTTGTTTTTTCTTCTAAAAGGCTTAATATTGTCAAGGTAATAGCTTTTGGCGGATAACATTAAACCTAAAGAAATTTATGTATTTGGAATCAGCGTATAAAGCCAATCATTTTCATGTATCTATAATTATTAAAATTCCGTTTTTAGAGTTATGGTTACTTTCGGACGAGTTGCACTTTACTTTCACCTTGTTTCCCAAAAAAAACTGTTTAAAATTAGTGTTTTTTTTTGTAATTGTTTTCGTTTTTTGCTTTATTGTTCGACTTGATAGGAATTCTGAAACAGGATAGTCATTGAAATTTCTTAATGACTAAGGAATTTGTTTTTCTTCTAAAGGGCTTAATATTCTCAAGGTTTTAGCTATTGGCGGATAACATTAAACCTAAGGAAATTTATGTATTTGGAATCAGCGTATAAAGCCAATCACTTTCATGTATCTATTATTATTAAAATTCTGTTTTTAGAGTTATGGTTACTTTCGGACGAGTTGCAATTTACTTTCACCTTGTTTCCCAAAAACTGTTTAAAATTAGGATTTTTTTTTGTAATTGTTTTCGTTTTTGCTTTATTGTTCGACTTGATAGGAATTCTGAAACAGGATGGTCGTTGAAATTTCTTAATGACTAAAGATTTTGTGTTTATTATAAAAGGCTTAATATTCTCAAGGTTTTATCTTTTGAAGGATAACATTAAACCTAAGGAAATTTATGTATTTGGAATAAGCGTATAAAGCCAATCATTTTCATGTATCTATAATTATTAAAATTCGGTTTTTAGAGTTATGGTTACTTTCGGACGAGTTGCACTTTACTTTCACCTTGTTTCCCAAAAACTGTTTAAAATTAGGATTTTTTTTGTAATTGCTTTCGTTTTTCTTCATTGTTCGACTTGATAGGAATTCTGAAACAGGATGGTCGTTGAAAATTCTTAATGACTAAAGATTTTGTTTTTCTTCTAAAAGGCTTAATATTCTCAAGGTTTTATCTTTTTAAGGATAACATTAAAACAAATGAAAATTATGTATTTGGAATAATCGTATAAAGCCAATCATTTTCATGTATCTATAATTATTAAAATTCTGTTTTTCGAGTTATGGTTACTTTCGGACGAGTTGCACTTTACTTTCACCTTGTTTCCCAAAAACTGTTTAAAATTAGGGTTTTTTTTGTAATTGTTTTCGTTTTTGCTTTATTGTTCGACTTGATAGGATTTCCGAAACAGGATGGTTGTTGAAATTTCTTAATGACTAAAGATTTTGTTTTTCTTCTAAAAGGCTTAATATTCTCAAGGTTTTAGCTTTTGAAGGATAACATTAAACCTAAGGAAATTTATGTATTTCGAATAAGCGTATAAAGCCAATCATATTCATGTATCTATAATTATTAAAATTCTGTTTTTAGAGTTATGGTTACTTTCGGACGAGATGCAATTTACTTTCACCTTTTTTCCCAAAAACTGTTTAAAATTAGGATTTTTTTTTGTAGTTGTTTTCGTTTTTTCTTTATTGTTCGACTTGATAGGAATTCTGAAACAGGAGGATCGTTGAAATTTCTTCATGACTAAAGATTTTGTTTTTCTTCTAAAAGGCTTAATATTATCAAGGTTTTAGCTTTTTACGGATAAAATTAAAAATAAGGACAATTATTTATTTTAAATCAGCGTATAAAGCCAATCATTTTAATGTATCTATAATTATTAAAATTCTGTTTTTCGAGTTATGGTTACTTTCGGACGAGTTGCACTTTACTTTCATCTGGTTTCCCAAAAACAGTTAAAGATTAGGGTTTTTTTTGTAATTGTTTTCGTTTTTGCTTTATTGTTCGACTTGATAGGAATTTCGAAACAGGATGGTCGTTGAAATTTCTTAATGACTAAAGATTTTGTTTTTTCTTCTAAAAGGCTTAATATTCTCAAGGTTTTAGCTTTTGACGGATAACATTAAACCTAAGGAAATTTATGTATTTGGAATAAGCGTATAAGGCCAATCATTTTCATGTATCTATAATTATTAAAATTCTGTTTTTAGAGTTATGGTTACTTCGGACGAGTTACACTTTACTTTCACCTTGTTTCCCAGGGGGTATGATTCTCATCAAGACATCCCCCACCCTCTCTTACTTAGGAGCACTTTACCCCTTTTCTAAAATATGAAAAAAAAACAAGCCTACCACGGGTGGGACCCCCACCACCAAGGTTAGGTTAGATTACCTAACCTTTTTAGGTGGCCCCCCCACCCCCAGGGGACCAAAAGCCTACCACGGGTGGGACCCCCTACCATGGGTGGGACCCCCACCACCAAGGTCAGGTTACCTAACATTTCTAGGTGCCCCCCCCCAACTTCGGGGCCAAGGGGTCGAAAGCCTGACATGGGTAGGACCCTCACCACCAAGGTCAGGTTAGGTTAGATTAGGTTAGGTTACTTAACATTTCTAGGTTAACTTACATCAGGTTAAGTGGCGCTACTTAACCTGATGTAAGTTAACCTAGAAATGTTAGGTAACCTAAAATGTTAGGTACATGAAAATGATTGGCTTTATACGCTGATTCCAAATACATAAATTTCCTTAGGTTTAATGTTACTCGCCAAAAGCTAAAACCTTGAGAATATTAAGCCTTTTAGAAGAAAAAACAAAATCTTTAGTCATTAAGAAATTTCAACGACCATCCTGTTTCAGAATTCCTATCAAGTCGAACAATAAAGCAAAAACGAAATCAACTACAAAAAAAAACCCTAATTTTAAACAGTTTTTGGGAAACAAGATGAAAGTAAAGTGCAACTCGTCCGAAAGTAACCATAATTCTAAAAACAGAATTTTAATAATTATAGATACATGAAAAGGATTGGCTTTATACGCTTATTCCAAATACATAAATTTCCTTAGGTTTAATGTTATCCGTCAAAAGCTAAAACCTTGAGAATATTAAGCCTTTTAGAAGAAAAACAAAATCTTTAGTCATTAAGAAATTTCAATGACTATCCTGTTTCAGAATTCCTATCAAGTCTAACAATAAAGCAAAAAACGAAAACAATTACAAAAAAAAAACCCTAATTTTAAACAGTTTTTTTGGGAAACAAGGTGAAAGTAAAGTGCAACTCGTCCGAAAGTAACCATAACTCTAAAAACAGAATTTTAATAATTATAGATACATGAAAATGATTGGCTTTATACGCTGATTCCAAATACATAAATTTCCTTATGTTTAATGTTATCCGTCAAAAGCTAAAACGTTGATAATATTAAGCCTTTTAGAAGAAAAACTAAATTTTTAGTAATTAAGAAATTTCAACGACCATCCTGTTTCAGAATTCCTATCGAGTCGAACAATAAAGCAAAAACGAAAACAATTACAAAAAAACCCTCATTTTAAAAAGTTTTGGGAAAACAAGGTGAAAGTAAAGTGCAACTCGTCCGAAAGTAACCATAACTCTAAAAACAGAATTTTAATAATTATAGATACATGAAAATGATTGGCTTTATACGCTGATTCCAAATACATAAATTTCCTTAGGTTTAATGTTACTCGCCAAAAGCTAAAACCTTGAGAATATTAAGCCTTTTAGAAGAAAAACAAAATCTTTAGTCATTAAGAAATTTCAACGACCATCCTGTTTCAGAATTCCTATCAAGTCGAACAATAAAGCAAAACCGAAAACAATTACAAAAAAAACCCCTAATTTTAAACAGTTTTTGGGAAACAAGATGAAAGTAAAGTGCAACTCGTCCGAAAGTAACCATAATTCTAAAAATAGAATTTTAATAATTATAGATACATGAAAATGATTGGCTTTATACGCTTATTCCAAATACATAAATTTCCTTAGGTTTAATGTTATCCTTCAAAAGCTAAAACCTTGAGAATATTAAGCCTTTTAGAAGAAAAACAAAATCTTTAGTCATTAAGAAATTTCAACGACTATCCTGTTTCAGAATTCCTATCAAGTCGAACAATAAAGCAAAAACGAAAACAACTACAAAAAAACCCTAATTTTAAACATTTTTTGGGAAACAAGGTGAAAGTAAAGTGCAACTCGTCCGAAAGTAACCATAACTCTAAAAACAGAATTTTAATAATTATAGATACATGAAAATGATTGGCTTTATACGCTGATTCCAAATACATAAATTTCCTTAGGTTTAATGTTATCCGTGAAAAGCTAAAACCTTGAGAATATTAAGCCTTTTAGAAGAAAAAAAAAATCTTTAGTCAATAAGAAATTTCAATGACTATCCTGTTTCAGAATTCCTATCAAGTCGAACAATAAACCAAAAAACGAAAACAATTACAAAAAAAAACCCCTAATTTTAAACAGTTTTTTTGGGAAACAAGGTGTAAGTAAAGTGCAACTCGTCCGAAAGTAACCATAACTCTAAAAACAGAATTTTAATAATTATAGATACATGAAAATGATTGGCTTTATACGCTTATTCAAAATACATAAATTTACTTATTTTTAATTTTATCCTTAAAAAGATAAAAAATTTATAATATTAAGCATTTTTTAATAAAAACAAAATCTTTAGTCATTAAGAAATTTCAACGACCATCCTGTTTCAGAATTCCTATCAAGTCGAACAATAAAGCAAAAACGAAAACAATAAAAAAAAACCTAATTTTAAACAGTTTTTTGGGAAACAAGGTGAAAGTAAAGTGCAACTCGTCTGAAAGTAACCATAACTCTAAAAACAGAATTTTAATAATTATAGATACATGAAAATGATTGGCTTTATACGCTGATGTTTCAGAATTTCTATCAAGTCGAACAATAAAGCAAAAAACGAAAACAATTACAAAAAAAAAACCTAATTTTAAACAGTTTTTTGGGAAACAAGGTGAAAGTAAAGTGCAACTCGTCCGAAAGTAACCATAACTCTAAAAACAGAAATTTAATAATTATAGATACATGAAAATGATTGGCTTTATACGCTGATTCCAAATACATAAATTTCCTTAGGTTTAATGTTACTCGCCAAAAGCTAAAACCTTGAGAATATTAAGCCTTTTAGAAGAAAAAAACAAAATCTTTAGTCATTAAGAAATTTCAACGACCATCCTGTTTCGGAATTCCTATCAAGTCGAACAATAAAGCAAAAACGAAAACAATTAAAAAAAACCCTAATTTTAAAAAGTTTATGGGAAACAAGATGAAAGTAAAGTGCAACTCGTCCGAAAGTAACCATAATTCTAAAAATAGAATTTTAATAATTATAGATACATGAAAATGATTGGCTTTATACGCTTATTCCAAATACATAAATTTCCTTAGGTTTAATGTTATCCGTCAAAAGCTAAAACCTTGAGAATATTAAGCCTTTTAGAAGAAAAACAAAATCTTTAGTCATTAAGAAATTTCAACGACGATCCTGTTTCAGAATTCCTATCAAGTCGAACAATAAAGCAAAAAACGAAAACAATTACAAAAAAAACCCTAATTTTAAACAGTTTTTTGGGAAACAAGGTGAAAGTAAAGTGCAACTCGTCCAAAAGTAACCATAACTCTTAAAGTATAATTTTAATAATTATATATATATGAAAATTATTGGCTTTATATGCTGATTCCGAATACATAAATTTCCTTAGATTTAATGTTATCCATCAAAAGCTAAAACCTTGAGAATATTAAGCCTTTTAGAAGAAAAACAAAATCTTTAGTCATTAAGAAATTTCAATGACCATCCTGTTTCAGAATTCCTATCAAGTCGAACAATAAGGCAAAAAACGAAAACAATTACAAAAAAAAACCCCTAATTTTAAACAGTTTTTTTTGGGAAACAAGGTGAAAGTAAAGTGCAACTCGTCCGAAAGTAAACATAAGTCTAAAAACAGAATTTTAATAGTTATAGATACATGAAAATGATTGGCTTTATACGCTGATTAGAAACACATAAATTTCTTTAGGTTTAATGTTATTCGTCAAAAGCTAAAACCTTGAGAACATTAAGCCTTTTAGAAGAAAAAACAAAATCTTTAGTCATTGAGAAATTTCAGCGACCATCCTGTTTCGGAATTCCTATCAAGTCGAACAATAAAGCAAAAACGAAAACAATTACAAAAAAACCCCTAATTTTAAACAGTTTTTGGGAAACAAGATGAAAGTAAAGTGCAACTCGTCCGAAAGTAACCATAACTCTAAAAACAGAATTTTAATAATTATAGATACATGAAAATGATTGGCTTTATACGCCTATTCCAAATACATAAATTTCCTTAGGTTTAATGTTATCCGTCAAAAGCTAAAACCTTGAGAATATTAAGCCTTTTAGAAGAAAAACAAAATCTTTAGTCATTAAGAATTTTCAACGACCATCCTGTTTCAGAATTCCTATCAAGTCGAACAATGAAGCAAAAACGAAAGCAACTACAAAAAAAATCCTAATTTTAAACAGTTTTTGGGAAACAAGGTGAAAGTAAATTGCAACTCGTCTGAAAGTAACCGTAACTCTAAAAACAGAATTTTAATAATTATAGATACATGAAAATGATTGGCTTTATACGCTGATTCCAAATCCATAAATTTCCTTAGGCTTAATGTTATCTGTCAAAAGTTAAAACCTTGAGAATATTAAGCCTTTTAGAAGAAAAACAAAATCTTTAGTCATTAAGAAATTTCAATGACTATCCTGTTTCAGAATTCCTATCAAGTCGAACAATAAAGCAAAAAACGAAAACAATTACAAAAAATACCCTAATTTTAAACAGTTTTTTTTGGGAAACAAGGTGAAAGTAAAGTGCAACTCGTCCGAAAGTAACCATAACTCTAAAAACAGAATTTTAATAATTATAGATACATGAAAATGATTGGCTTTATACGCTGATTCCAAATACATAAATTTCTTTAGGTTTAATGTTACCCGCCAAAAGCTAAAACCTTGAGAATATTAAGCCTTTTAGAATAAAAAACTAAATCTTTAGTCATTAAGAAATTTCAACGACCATCCTATTTCAGAATTCCTATCAAGTCGAACAATAAAGGAAAAACGAAAACAACTACAAAAAAAACCCCTAATTTTAAACAGTTTTTGGGAAACAAGATGAAAGTAAAGTGCAACTCGTCCGAAAGTAACCATAACTCTAAAAACAGAATTTTAATAATTATAGATACATGAAAATGATTGGCTTTATACGCTGATTCAAAATACATAAATTTCCTTAGTTTTATTTTTATCATAAAAAATCTAAAACCTTGATAATATTAAGCCTTTTATAATAAAAACAAAATCTTTATTCATTAAGAAATTTAAACGACCATCCTGTTTCAGAATTCCTATCATGTCGAACAATAAAGCAAAAACGAAAGCAATTACAAAAAAAATCCTAATTTTAAACAGTTTTTGGGAAACAAGGTGAAAGTAAATTGCAACTCGTCCGAAAGTAATCATAACTCTAAAAACATAATTTTAATAATTATAGATACATGAAAATGATTGCCTTTATACGCTGATTCCAAATACATAAATTTCCTTAGATTTAATGTTATCCGTCAAAAGCTAAAACCTTGAGAATATTAAGCCTTTTAGAAGAAAAACAAAATCTTTAGTCATTAAGAAATTTCAATGACTATCCTTTTTCATAATTCCTATCAAGTCGAACAATAAAGCAAAAAACGAAAACAACTACAAAAAAAAAAACTAATTTTAAACAGTTTTTTTTGGGAAACAAGGTGAAAGTAAAGTGCAACTCGTCCGAAAGTAACCATAACTCTAAAAACAGAATTTTAATAATTATAGATACATGAAAATGATTGGCTTTATACGCTGATTCCAAATACATAAATTTCCTTAGGTTTAATATTACCCGCCAAAAGCTAAAACCTTGAGAATATTAAGCCTTTTAGAAGAAAAAACAAAATCTTTAGTCATTGAGAAATTTCAATGACCATCCTGTTTCAGAATTCCTATCAAGTCGAACAATAAAGCAAAAACGAAAACAACTACAAAAAACCCCCTAATTTTAAACAGTTTTTTGGGAAACAAGGTGAAAGTAAAGTGCAACTCGTGCGAAAGTAACCATAACTCTAAAAACAGAATTTTAATAATTATAGATACATGAAAATGATTGGCTTTATACGCTTATTCCAAATACATAAATTTCTTTAGGTTTAATGTCGAGAAGGTATTCTTTAACTGAAACCCTGTACAACTGAACCCCCATGCAACTGAACCCTCGTGCTACTGAACCCTCATGCAACTCGACCCCATTTAACTAAACCTCAGTGTAACTATACCCCCTTTAACTGAACTCTCATACAACTCAACCCTCCATGCAACCCATCTCCCTGAAGACACTTTTCAGTCATTTCTCGTTAAATTGACAATGCTCTCCAAAACATCACTTGTGTATTATGCAGTACATAATCATGGCATCTCCTCCAATTCGCAAATCCCATTACCCCTTTTTTTTGCAAAGGTTAATTAAACATCTCCGATTGTAAAAGCATTAAAAAATTTTCCAATCACTATTTACCCCTTTTTTGCAAATGCTAAAAAAAAAACCTGTATCACCAATCAAGTTATACTCGTTCCTCTTGACAAAGGTGTAATGCCCTGTAGAATAGGCTTGGCTTTTTTTTCATATTTTAGAAAAGGGGTAAAGTGCTCCTAAGTAAGAGAGGGTGGGGGATGTCTTGATGAGAATCATACCCCCTGGGAAACAAGGTGAAAGTAAAGTGTAACTCGTCCGAAGTAACCATAACTCTAAAAACAGAATTTTAATAATTATAGATACATGAAAATGATTGGCTTTATACGCTTATTCCAAATACATAAATTTCCTTAGGTTTAATGTTATCCGTCAAAAGCTAAAACCTTGAGATTATTAAGCCTTTTAGAAGAAAAACAAAATCTTTAGTCATTAAGAAATTTCAACGACCATCCTCTTTCAGAATTCCCATCAAGTCGAACAATAAAGCAAAAACGAAAACAACTACAAAAAAAAACCCTAATTTTAAACAGTTTTTGGGAAACAAGGTGAAAGTAAAGTGCATGCTTTTTCGGAATCCCTATCAAGTCGAACAATAAAGCAAAAACGAAAATAATTACAAAAAAAACCCTAATTTTAAAAAGTTTTTGGGAAACAAGATGAAAGTAAAGTGCAACTCATCCGAAAGTAACCATAACTCTAAAAACATAATTTTAATAATTATAGATACATGAAAATTATTGGCTTTATACTCTTATTCAAAATAAATAAATTTCCTTTGTTTTAATGTTATCCTTAAAAAGATAAAACCTTGAGAATATTAAGCCTTTTATAATAAAAAAAAAATATTTATTCATTAATAAATTTCAACAACCATCCTCTTTCGGAATTCCTAACGAGTCGAAACATAAAGCAAAAACAAAAAAAACTACAAAAAAAAACCCTAATTTTAAACAGTTTTTGGGAAACAAGGTGAAAGTAAAGTGCAGCTCGTCCGAAAGTAACCATAACTCTAAAAACAGAATTTTAATAATTATAGATACATGAAATTGATTTGCTTTATACGCTGATGTTTCAGAATTCCTATCAAGTCGAACAATAAAGCAAAAAACGAAAACAACTACAAAAAAACCCTAATTTAAAATAGTTTTTATTGGGAAACAAGGTGAATGTAAAGTGCAACTCGTCCGAAAGTAACCATAACTCTAAAAACCGAATTTTAATAATTATAGATACATGAAAAGGATTGGCTTTATACACTTATTCCAAATACATAAATTTCTTTAGGTTTAATGTTACTCGCCAAAAGCTAAAACCTTGAGAACATTAAGCCTTTTAGAAGAAAAAAACAAAATCTTTAGTCATTAAGAAATTTCAACGACCATCCTGTTTCGGAATTCCTATCAAGTCGAACAATAAAGCAAAAACTAAAACAATTACAAAAAAAAACCCTAATTTTAAACAGTTTTTGGGAAACAAGATGAAAGTAAAGTGCAACTCGTCAGAAAGTAACCATAACTCTAAAAACAGAATTTTAATAATTATAGATACATGAAAATGATTGGCTTTATACGCTGATTCCAAATACATAAATTTCCTTAGGTTTAATGTTACTCGCCAAAAGCTAAAACCTTGAGAATATTAAGCCTTTTAGAAGAAAAAACAAAATCTTTAGTCATTAAGAAATTTAAACGACCATCCTGTTTCGGAATTCCTATCAAGTCGAACAATAAAGCAAAAACGAAAACAATTACAAAAAAAACCCTAATTTTAAACAGTTTTTGGGAAACAAGATGAAAGTAAAGTGCAACTCGTCCGAAAGTAACCATAACTCTAAAAACAGAATTTTAATAATTATAGATACATGAAAATGATTGGCTTTATACGCTTATTCCAAATACATAAATTTCCTTAGGTTTAATGTTATCCGTCAAAAGATAAAACATTGAGAATATTAAGCCTTTTAGAAGAAAAACAAAATCTTTAGTCATTAAGAAATTTCAACGACCATCCTGTTTCAGAATTCCTATCAAGTCGAACAATAAAGCAAAAACGAAAACAATTACAAAAAAAACCCTAATTTTTAACAGTTTTTGGGAAACAAGGTGAAAGTAAAGTGCAACTCGTCCGAAAGTAACCATAACTCTAAAAACAGAATTTTAGTAATTATAGATACATGAAAATGATTGGCTTTATACGCTGATTCCAAATACATAAATTTCCTTAGGTTTAATGTTATCCGTCAAAAGCTAAAACCTTGAGAATATTAAGCCTTTTAGAACAAAAACAAAATCTTTAGTCATTAAGAAATTTCAATGACTATCCTGTTTCAGAATTCCTATCAAGTCGAACAATAAAGCAAAAAACGAAAACAATTACAAAAAAAACCCTAATTTTAAACATTTTTTTTGGAAAACAAGGTGAAAGTAAAGTGCAACTCGTCCAAAAGTAACCATAACTCTAAAAACAGAATTTTAATAATTATAGATACATGAAAATGATTGGCTTTATACGCTGATTCCAAATACATAGATTTCTTTAGGTTTAATGTTACCCGCAAAAAGCTAAAACCTTTATAATATTAAGCCTTTTATAAGAAAAAACAAAATCTTTAGTCATTAAGAAATTTCAACGACCATCCTGTTTCAGAATTCCTATCAAGTCGAACAATAAAGAAAAAAGGAAAACAACTACAAAAAAAACCCTAATTTTAAACAGTTTTTTGGGAAACAAGGTGAAAGTAAAGTGCAACTCGTCCGAAAGTAACCATAACTCTAAAAACAGAATTTTAATAATTATAGATACATGAAAATGATTGGCTTTATACACTTATTCAAAATACATAAATTTACTTAGGTTTAATGTTATCCGTAAAAAGCTAAAACCTTGAGATTATTAAGCCTTTTAGAATAAAAACAAAATCTTTAGTCATTAATAAATTTCAACGACCATCCTGTTTCAGAATTCCTATCAAGTCGAAGAATAAAGCAAAAACGAAAACAATTACAAAAAAAACCCTAATTTTAAACAGTTGTTTTGGGAAACAAGGTGAAAGTAAAGTGCAACTCGTCCGAAAGTAACCATAACTCTAAAAACAAAATTTTAATAATTATAGATAAATGAAAAGGATTGTCTTTATACGCTTATTCAAAATACATAATTTTCCTTAGGTTTAATGTTACTCTCCAAAAGCTAAAACCTTGATAACATTAAGCCTTTTATAAGAAAAAACAAAATCTTTAGTCTTTAAGAAATTTCAACGACCATCCTGTTTCTGAATTCCTATCAAGTCGAACAATAAAGCAAAAACGAAAACAATTACAAAAAAAACCCTAATTTTAAACAGTTTTTGGGAAACAAGATGAAAGTAAAGTGCAACTCGTCCGAAAGTAACCATAACTCTAAAAACAGAATTTTAATAATTATAGATACATGAAAATGATTGGCTTTATACGCTTATTCCAAATACATAAATTTCCTTAGGTTTAATGATATCCGTCAAAAGCTAAAACCTTGAGAATATAAAGCCTTTTAGAAGAAAAACAAAATCTTTAGTCATTAAGAAATTTCAACGACCATCCTGTTTCAGAATTCCTATCAAGTCGAACAATAAAGCAAAAACCAAAACAATGACAAAAAAAACCCTAATTTTAAACAGTTTTTGGGAAACAAGGTGAAAGTAAAGTGCAACTCGTCCGAAAGTAACCATAACTCTAAAAGAAGAATTTTAATAATTATAGATACATGAAAATGATTGGCTTTATACGCTTATTCCAAATACATAAATTTCCTTATGTTTAATGTTATCCGTCAAAAGCTAAAACCTTGAGAATATTAAGCCTTTTAGAAGAAAAACAAAATCTTTAGTCATTAAGAAATTTCAATGACTATCCTGTTTCAGAATTCCTATCAAGTCGAACAATAAAGCAAAAAACGAAAACAATTATAAAAAAAACCCCTAATTTTAAACATTTTTTTTTTGAAAACAAGGTGAAAGTAAAGTGCAACTCGTCCGAAAGTAAACATAACTCTAAAAACAGAATTTTAATAATTATAGATACATTAAAATGATTGTCTTTATACGCTGATTCCAAATACATAAATTTCCTTAGGTTTAATGTTATCCGTAAAAAGCTAAAACCTTGAGATTATTAAGCATTTTAGAAGAAAAACAAAATCTTTAGTCATTAAGAAATTTCAACGACCATCCTGTTTCAGAATTCCCATCAAGTCGAACAATAAAGCAAAAACGAAAACAATTACAAAAAAACCCCCTAATTTTAAACAGTTTTTGGGAAACAAGGTGAAAGTAAAGTGCATGCTTTTTCGGAATCCCTATCAAGTCGAACAATAAAGCAAAAACGAAAATAATTACAAAAAAAACCCTAATTTTAAAAAGTTTTTGGGAAACAAGATGAAAGTAAAGTGCAACTCATCCGAAAGTAACCATAACTCTAAAAACATAATTTTAATAATTATAGATACATGAAAATGATTGGCTTTATACGCTGATTCCAAATAAATAAATTTTCTTAGGTTTAATGTTATCCGTCAAAAGCTAAAACCTTGAGAATATTAAGCCTTTTAGAAGAAAAACAAAATCCTTAGTCATTAAGAAATTTCAATGACCATCCTGTTTCGGAATTCCTATCATGTCGAAACATAAAGCAAAAACGAAAACAATTACAAAAAAAAAAAACCCTAATTTTAAAGAGTTTTTGGGAAACAAGGTGAAAGTAAAGTGCAGCTCGTCCAAAAGTAACCATAACTCTAAAAACAGAATTTTAATAATTATAGATACATGAAAATGATTGGCTTTATACGCTGATGTTTCAGAATTCCTATCAAGTCGAACAATAAAGCAAAAAACGAAAACAATTACAAAAAAAACCCTAATTTTAAACAGTTTTTTGGGAAACAAGGTGAAAGTAAAGTGCAACTCGTCCGAAAGTAACCATAACTCTAAAAACAGAATTTTAATAATTATAGATACATGAAAATGATTGGCTTTATACGCTGATTCCAAATACATAAATTTCCTTAGGTTTAATGTTACTCGCCAAAAGCTAAAACCTTGATAACATTAAGCATTTTAGAATAAAAAACAAAATCTTTAGTGATTAATAAATTTCAACGACCATCCTGTTTCGGAATTCCTATCAAGTCGAACAATAAAGCAAAAACGAAAACAATTACAAAAAAAAACCCTAATTTTAAACAGTTTTTGGGAAACAAGGTGAAAGTAAAGTGCAACTCGTCCGAAAGTAACCATAACTCTAAAAACATAATTTTAATAATTATAGATACATGAAAATGATTGGCTTTATACGCTGATACCAAATACATAAATTTCCTTAGGTTTAATGTTACTCGCCAAAAGCTAAAACCTTGAGAATATTAAGCCTTTTAGAAGAAAAAACAAAATCTTTAGTCATTAAGAAATTTCAACGACCATCCTCTTTCGAAATTCCTATCAAGTCGAACAATAAAGCAAAAACGAAAACAATTACAAAAAAAACCCTAATTTTAAACAGTTTTTGGGAAACAAGATGAAATTAAAGTTCAACTCGTCCGAAAGTAACCATAACTCTAAAAACAGAATTTTTATAATTATATATACATGAAAATGATTGGCTTTATACGCTTATTCCAAATACATAAATTTCCTTAGGTTTAATGATATCCGTCAAAAGCTAAAACCTTGAGAATATTAAGCCTTTTAGAAGAAAAACAAAATCTTTAGTCATTAAGAAATTTCAACGAGCATCCTGTTTCGGAATTCCTATCAAGTCGAACAATAAAGCAAAAACGAAAACAATTACAAAAAAAAACCCTAATTTTAAACAGTTTTTGGGAAACAAGGTGAAAGTAAAGTGCAACTCGTCCGAAAGTAACCATAACTCGAAAAACAGAATTTTAATAATTATAGATACATGAAAATGATTGGCTTTATATGCTTATTCCAAATACATAAATTTCCTTAGGTTTAATGTTATCCGTCAAAAGCTAAAACCTTGAGAATATTAAGCCTTTTAGAAGAAAAACAAAATCTTTAGTCATTAAGAAATTTCAATGACTATCCTTTTTCAGAATTCCTATCAAGTCGAACAATAAAGCAAAAAACGAAAACAATTACAAAAAAAAACCCTAATTTTAAACATTTTTTTTTGGAAAACAAGGTGAAAATAAAGTGCAACTCGTCCGAAAGTAACCATAACTCTAAAAACAGAATTTTAATAATTATAGATACATGAAAATGATTGGCTTTATACGCTGATTCCAAATACATAAATTTCCTTAGTTTTAATGTTACTCGCCAAAAGCTAAAACCTTGAGAATATTAAGCCTTTTAGAATAAAAAACAAAATCTTTAGTCATTAAGAAATTTCAACGACTATCCTGTTTCGGAATTCCTATCAAGTCGAACAATAAAGCAAAAACGAAAACAATTACAAAAAAAACCCTAATTTTAAACAGTTTTTGGGAAACAAGATGAAAGTAAAGTGCAACTCGTCCGAAAGTAACCATAACTCTAAAAACAGAATTTTAATAATTATAGATACATGAAAATGATTGGCTTTATACGCTGATTCCAAATACATAAATTTCCTTAGGTTTAATGTTATCCGTAAAAAGCTAAAACCTTGAGAATATTAAGCCTTTTAGAAGAAAAACAAAATCTTTAGTCATTAAGAAATTTCAACGACCATCCTGTTTCAGAATTCCTATCAAGTCGAACAATAAAGCAAAAACGAAAACAATTACAAAAAAAAACCTAATTTTAAACAGTTTTTGGGAAACAAGGTGACAGTAAAGTGCAACTCGTCCGAAAGTAACCATAACTCTAAAAGCAGAATTTTAATAATTATAGATACATGAAAATGATTGGCTTTATACGCTTATTCAAAATACATAAATTTCCTTAGGTTTAATGTTATCCGTCAAAAGCTAAAACCTTGAGAATATTAAGCCTTTTAGAAGAAAAACAAAATCTTTAGTCATTAAGAAATTTCAACGACCATCCTGTTTCAGAATTCCTATCAAGTCGAAGAATAAAGCAAAAACGAAAACAATTACAAAAAAACCCTAATTTTAAACAGTTGTTTTGGGAAACAAGGTGAAAGTAAAGTGCAACTCGTCCGAAAGTAACCATAACTCTAAAAACAAAATTTTAATAATTATAGATACATGAAAATGATTGGCTTTATACGCTGATACCAAATACATAAATTTCCTTAGGTTTAATGTTACTCGCCAAAAGCTAAAACCTTGAGAATATTAAGCCTTTTAGAAGAAAAAACAAAATCTTTAGTCATTAAGAAATTTCAACGACCATCCTGTTTCGGAATTCCTATCAAGTCGAACAATAAAGCAAAAACGAAAACAATTACAAAAAAAACCCTAATGTTAAACAGTTTTTGGGAAACAAGATGAAAGTAAAGTGCAACTCGTCCGAAAGTAACCATAACTCTAAAAACAGAATTTTAATAATTATAGATACATGAAAATGATTGGCTTTATACGCTTATTCCAAATACATAAATTTCCTTAGGTTTAATGATATCCGTCAAAAGCTAAAACCTTGAGAATATTAAGCATTTTAGAAGAAAAACAAAATCTTTAGTCATTAAGAAATTTCAACGACCATCCTGTTTCGGAATTCCTATCAAGTCGAACAATAAAGCAAAAACGAAAACAACTACAAAAAAAAACCTAATTTTAAACAGTTTTTGGGAAACAAGGTGAAAGTAAAGTGCAACTCGTCCGAAAGTAACCATAACTCTAAAAGAAGAATTTTAATAATTATAGATACATGAAAATGATTGGCTTTATACGCTTATTCCAAATACATAAATTTCCTTATATTTAATGTTATCCGTAAAAAGCTAAAACCTTGAGAATATTAAGCCTTTTAGAAGAAAAACAAAATCTTTAGTCATTAAGAAATTTCAATGACTATCCTGTTTCAGAATTCCTATCAAGTCGAACAATAAAGCAAAAAACGAAAACAATTACAAAAAAAACCCTAATTTTAAACATTTTTTTTGGAAAACAAGGTGAAAGTAAAGTGCAACTCGTCCGAAAGTAACCATAACTCTAAAAACAGAATTTTAATAATTATAGATACATGAAAATGATTGGCTTTATACGCTGATTCCAAATACATAAATTTCCTTAGGTTTAATGTTAGCCGTCAAAAGCTGAAACCTTGAGAATATTAAGCCGTTTAGAAGAAAAACAAAATCTTTAGTCATTAAGAAATTTCAATGACTATCCTGTTTCAGAATTCCTATCGAGTCGAACAATAAAGCAAAAAAACGAAAACAATTATAAAAAAAACCCTAATTTTAAACAGTTTTTTTTGGGAAACAAGGTGAAAGTAAAGTGCAACTCGTCCGAAAGTAACCATAACTCTAAAAACAGAATTTTAATAATTATAGATACATGAAAATGATTGGCTTTATAAGCTGATTACAAATACATAAATTTTTTTAGGTTTAATATTATCCGCCAAAAGATATGACCTTGAGAATATTAAGCCTTTTATAAGAAAAAACAAAATCTTTAGTCATTGAGAAATTTCAGCGACCATCCTTTTTCAGAATTCCTATCAAGTCGAACAATAAAGCAAAAACGAAAACAACTACAAAAAAACCCCCTAATTTTAAACAGTTTTTTGGGAAACAAGGTGAAAGTAAAGTGCTACTCGTCCGAAAGTAACCATAACTCTAAAAACAGAATTTTAATAATTATAGATACATGAAAATGATTGGCTTTATACGCTTATTCCAAATACATAAATTTCCTTAGGTTTAATGTCGAGAAGGTATTCTTTAACTGAAACCCTGTACAACTGAGCCCCCATGCAACTGAACCCTCCTGCTACTGATCCCTCATGCAACTCGACCCCATTTAACTAAACCTCAGTGTAACTGTACCCTCTTTAACTGAACTCTCATACAACTCAAC
This sequence comes from Artemia sp. Qi Xiang Cuo, assembly GCF_049724085.1. Lineage (NCBI taxonomy): Eukaryota > Metazoa > Arthropoda > Branchiopoda > Anostraca > Artemiidae > Artemia > Artemia sp. Qi Xiang Cuo. The sequence continues at coordinate 27,880,856 of NC_142800.1, forward strand.
CCTCCATGCAACCCATCTCCCTGAAGACACTTTTCAGTCATTTCTCGTTAAATTGACAATGCTCTCCAAAACATCACTTGTGTATTATGCAGTACATAATCATGACATCTCCTCCAATTCGCAAATCCCCTTACCTCTTTTTTTTGCAAAGGTTAATCAAACATCTCCGATTGTAAAAGCATTAAAAATTTTCCAATCACTAATTACCCCTTTTTTGCAAATGCTAAAAAAAAAACCTGTATCACCAATCAAGTTATACTCGTTCCTCTTGACAAAGGTGTAATGCCCTGTAGAATAGGCTTGGCTTTTTTTTCATATTTTAGAAAAGGGGTAAAGTGCTCCTAAGTAAGAGAGGGTGGGGGATGTCTTGATGAGAATCATACCCCCTGGGAAACAAGGTGAAAGTAAAGTGTAACTCGTCCGAAGTAACCATAACTCTAAAAACAGAATTTTAATAATTATAGATACATGAAAATGATTGGCTTTATACGCTTATTCCAAATACATAAATTTCCTTAGTTTTAATGTTATCCGTCAAAAGCTAAAACCTTGAGATTATTAAGCCTTTTAGAAGAAAAACAAAATCTTTAGTCATTAAGAAATTTCAACGACCATCCTGTTTCAGAATTCCCATCAAGTCGAACAATAAAGCAAAAACGAAAACAATTACAAAAAAAACCCTAATTTTAAACAGTTTTTGGGAAACAAGGTGAAAGTAAAGTGCATGCTTTTTCGGAATTCCTATCAAGTCGAACAATAAAGCAAAAACGAAAATAATTACAAAAAAAACCCTAATTTTAAACAGTTTTTGGGAAACAAGATGAAAGTAAAGTGCAACTCATCCGAAAGTAACCTTAACTCTAAAAACATAATTTTAAAAATTATAGATACATGAATATGATTGGATTTATACGCTGATTCCAAACAAATAAATTTTCTTAGGTTTAATGTTATCCGCCAAAAGCCAAAACCTTGAGAATATTAAGCCTTTTAGAAGAAAAACAAAATCTTTAGTCATTAAGAAATTTCAACGACCATCCTCTTTCAGAATTCCCATCGAGTCGAACAATAAAGCAAAAACGAAAAGTAAAGTGCAACTCGTCCGAAAGTAACCATAACTCTAAAAACAGATTTTTAATAATTATAGATACATGAAAATGATTGGCTTTATACGCTGATGTTTCAGAATTCCTATCAAGTCGAATAATAAAGCGAAAAACGAAAACAATTACAAAAAAAACCCTAATTTTAAACAGTTTTTTGGGAAACAAGGTGAAAGTAAAGTGCAACTCGTCCGAAAGTAACCATAACTCTAAAAACAGAATTTTAATAATTATAGATGCATGAAAATGATTGGCTTTATACGCTGATACCAAATACATAAATTTCCTTAGATTTAATGTTACTCGCCAAAAGCTAAAACCTTGAGAATATTAAGCCTTTTAGAAGAAAAAACAAAATCTTTAGTCATTAAGAAATTTCAACGACCATCCTGTTTCGGAATTCCTATCAAGTCGAACAATAAAGCAAAAACGAAAACAATTACAAAAAAAACCCTAATTTTAAACAGTTTTTGGGAAACAAGATGAAAGTAAAGTGCAACTCGTCCGAAAGTAACCATAACTCTAAAAACAGAATTTTAATAATTATAGATACATGAAAATGATTGGCTTTATACGCTGATACCAAATACATAAATTTCCTTAGGTTTAATGTTACTCGCCAAAAGCTAAAACCTTGAGAATATTAAGCCTTTTATAATAAAAAACAAAATCTTTAGTCATTAAGAAATTTCAACGACCATCCTCTTTCGGAATTCCTATCAAGTCGAACAATAAAGCAAAAACGAAAACAATTACAAAAAAAACCCTAATTTTAAACAGTTTTTGGGAAACAAGATGAAAGTAAAGTGCAACTCGTCCGAAAGTAACCATAACTCTAAAAACAGAATTTTTATAATTATAGATACATGAAAATGATTGGCTTTATACGCTTATTCCAAATACATAAATTTCCTTAGGTTTAATGTTATCCGTCAAAAGCTAAAACCTTTAGAATATTAAGCATTTTATAATAAAAACAAAATCTTTAGTAATTAATAAATTTCAACGACCATCCTGTTTCAGAATTCCTATCAAGTCGAACAATAAAGCAAAAACGAAAACAACTACAAAAAAAACCCTAATTTTAAACAGTTTTTGGGAAACAAGGTGAAAGTAAAGTGCAACTCGTCCGAAAGTAACCATAACTCTAAAAACAGAATTTTAATAATTATAGATACATGAAAATGATTGGCTTTATATGCTTATTCCAAATACATAAATTTCCTTAGGTTTAATGTTATCCGTCAAAAGCTAAAACCTTGAGAATATTAAGCCTTTTAGAAGAAAAACAAAATCTTTAGTCATTAAGAAATTTCAATGACTATCCTGTTTCAGAATTCCTATCAAGTCGAACAATAAAGCAAAAAACGAAAACAATTACAAAAAAAAACCCTCATTTTAAACAGTTTTTTTTGGGAAACAAGGTGAAAGTAAAGTGCAACTCGTCCGAAAGTAACCATAACTCTAAAAACAGAATTTTAATAATTATAGATACATGAAAATGATTGGCTTTATACGCTGATTCCAAATACATAAATTTCTTTAGGTTTAATGTTACCCGCCAAAAGCTAAAACCTTGAGAATATTAAGCCTTTTAGAAGAAAAAACAAAATCTTTAGTCATTAAGAAATTTCAACGACCATCCTGTTTCAGAATTCCTATCAAGTCGAACAATAAAGAAAAAACGAAAACAACTACAAAAAAAACACCCTAATTTTAAACAGTTTTTTGGGAAACAAGGTGAAAGTAAAGTGCAACTCGTCCGAAAGTAACCATAACTCTAAAAACAGAATTTTAATAATTATAGATACATGAAAATGATTGGCTTTATACGCTTATTCCAAATACATAAATTTCCTTAGGTTTAATGTTATCTGTCAAAAGCTAAAACCTTGAGAATATTAAGCCTTTTAGAAGAAAAACAAAATCTTTAGTCATTAAGAAATTTCAACGACCATCCTGTTTCAGAATTCCTATCAAGTCGAACAATAAAGCAAAAACGAAAACAATTACAAAAAAAACCCTAATTTTAAACAGTTGTTTTGGGAAACAAGGTGAAAGTAAAGTGCAACTCGTCCGAAAGTAACCATAACTCTAAAAACAAAATTTTAATAATTATAGATACATGAAAATGATTGGCTTTATACGCTGATTCCAAATACATAAATTTCCTTAGTTTTAATGTTACTCGCCAAAAGCTAAAACCTTGATAATATTAAGCCTTTTAGAAGAAAAAACAAAATCTTTAGTCATTAAGAAATTTCAACGACCCTCCTGTTTCGAAATTCCTATCAAGTCGAACAATAAAGCAAAAACGAAAACAATTACAAAAAAACCCTAATTTTAAACAGTTTTTGGGAAACAAGATGAAAGTAAAGTGCAACTCGTCCGAAAGTAACCATAACTCTAAAAACAGAATTTTAATAATTATAGATACATGAAAATGATTGGCTTTATACGCTTATTCCAAATACATAAATTTCCTTAGGTTTAATGATATCCGTCAAAAGCTAAAACATTGAGAATATTAAGAATTTTAGAAGAAAAACAAAATCTTTAGTCTTTAAGAAATTTCAACGACAATCCTGTTTCGGAATTCCTATCATGTCGAACAATAAAGCAAAAACGAAAACAACTACAAAAAAAAACCTAATTTTAAACAGTTTTTGGGAAACAAGATGAAAGTAAAGTGCAACTCGTCCGAAAGTAACCATAACTCTAAAAGAAGAATTTTAATAATTATAGATACATGAAAATGATTGGCTTTATACGCTTATTCTAAATACATAAATTTCCTTATGTTTAATGTTATCCGTCAAAAGCTAAAACCTTGAGAATATTAAGCCTTTTAGAAGAAAAACAAAATCTTTAGTCATTAAGAAATTTCAATGACTATCCTGTTTCAGAATTCCTATCAAGTCGAACAATAAAGCAAAAAACGAAAACAATTACAAAAAAACACCTAATTTTAAACATTTTTTTTTGGAAAACAAGGTGAAAGTAAAGTGCAACTCGTCCGAAAGTAACCATAACTCTAAAAACAGAATTTTAATAATTATAGATACATGAAAATTATTGGCTTTATACGCTGATTCCAAATACATAAATTTCCTTAGGTTTAATGTTATCCGCCAAAAGCTAAAACCTTGAGAATATTAAGCCGTTTAGAAGAAAAACAAAATCTTTAGTCATTAAGAAATTTCAATGAATATCCTGTTTCAGAATTCCTATCAAGTCGAACAATAAAGCAAAAAACGAAAACAATGAAAAAAAAAAACCCAAATTTTAAACAGTTTTTTTGGGGAAACAAGGTGAAAGTAAAGTGCAACTCGTCCGAAAGTAACCATAAGTCTATAAACGGAATTATAATAATTATAGATACATGAAAATGATTGGCTTTCTACGCTGATTCCAAACACATAAATTTCTTTAGGTTTAATGTTACCCGCCAAAAGCTAAAACCTTGAGAATATTAAGCCTTTTAGAAGAAAAAACAAAATCTTTAGTCATTAAGAAATTTCAACGACCATCCTGTTTCAGAATTCCTATCAAGTCGAACAATAAAGGAAAAACGAAAACAACTACAAAAAAAACCCCTAATTTTAAACAGTTTTTTGGGAAACAAGGTGAAAGTAAAGTGCAACTCGTCCGAAAGTAACCATAACTCTAAAAACAGAATTTTAATAATTATAGATACATGAAAATGATTGGCTTTATACGCTTATTCCAAATACATAAATTTACTTAGGTTTAATGTCGAGGAGGTATTCGTTAATTGAAACCCTGTACAACTGAACCCCCATGCAACTGAACCCTCGTGCTACTGAACTCTCATGCAACTCGACCCCATTTAACTAAACCTCCGTGTAACTATACTCTCTTTAACTGAACTCTCGTACAACTCAACCCTCCATGCAACCCATCTCCCTCAAAACACTTCAGTCATTTCTCGTTAAATTGACAATGCTCTCCAAAACATCACTTGTGTATTATACAGTACATAATCATGACATCTCCTCCAATTCGCAAATTCCCTTACCCCTTTTTTTTGCAAAGATTAATCAAACATCTCCGATTGTAAAAGCATTAAAAAATTTTCCAATCACTAATTACCCCTTTTTGCAAATGCTAAACAAAAAAAAAAAAAACCTGTATCACCAATCAAGTTATACTCGTTCCTCTTGGCAAAGGTGTAATGCCCTGTAGAATAGGACTACTAGAATACCTACCAGAAAAACCTGTTTGGTACATAGGACTCTTAGAATCCAGACGAGCATCTCTACTAACGAAGCCTACAAGTTGTCTAATGCCGTTTGCTTTTTTTTGCTGATGTTTCATTCATGTTCCTTTTTATTAATTAATTAAAAAAACCTTTTCCACAAAATAAGTTTTTTCAAAGAAAAGTAAAGAATTCCATTAAACAAAAAAAAAAGCAAAAATAAAATCAAATAATCTATCAAATAATCTATCTATTTTAAAAATAAAATCAAATAAAATCAATAATCGTTTTGAGTTTGACTCGGCTATTTAGTGTAATTTCTGTTCGTTTTGTGTTTCATTTATTTATCGATGCTGATTTGTGGTAGTTTCACGGTTGGTAGATTATTTGATTTTATTTTTGCTCATTTTTTGTTTAATGGAGTTCTTTACTTTTCTTTGAAAAACTTATTTTGTGGAAAGTTTTTTTTTAATTCATTTCTATTTGTTTTATATTGACACAGTCTTTTCAAGGGAAAAAATAACACTTTAAATCTTTTCCTTTTTCAAGACTTTGTAGTTTGGCCTGCTATTTGTATGCTGGAGAAAAATTTTCAGCAATTTTTAACAACATACACACTTTTAAAAATATGGACACAAATAGTACTGTTTAGTTTAGTTTCATACCTCCTCTAGTTGACCTGAAATGGAAAACTTGATACCATTCGCAAAAAAACCTGTTTGCTTTTTTTGATAGCTTGGATACACTTACACTATTTTGACTGGGTTAAATTTTGAGAGCAGAAGTAGCCCCGAAACTTTGAACATAATACCCTCAGTCGTTCTTGGGATACTGCTGAGATGAATTATTGGGAATTAGCATTAACACAGTGCATTTTGATTCAATCTTAAGGCAACATTTAGCTTTTAAACATAATGGACAAATAGGAGGGTGGGCATGGGAGGGTGGTTGTGTAAAAAGAATTAGTTGCCCTAAAATCACTTTCAACTATTAAAAAGGGCATCAGCCCCTTCTATTTTCAATCGAATGAGCCGCTTTCGAAGTTCCCACGACAACTCCTTCGATACGAAGTGCCTTGGTCTAAACAACAACAACAACAAAAAATATCAATAATCACTTTCGACTATTAAAAAGGACACCAGCCCTTTGAATTTCAAATCGAATGAGCCGTTTTTTGCAGTTTCTGCGACAACACCTTCTATAAGAAACCCTATATGCCTCCAGGGCATAACTTAAACCCCTTGCCCTGAGGGCTGTGGAGAAGTATCCTCCTCAAAAACATATTTTCTATCTGGAAGTCAACTACGCTCAAAGCATAAACACATACTGAGCAAGTACTGACAAAACCTATCCTCTCAACACACAAAAAGTGACCCTTTGTCAACGTATCCGGAGACGATTCCATACCTATGCGAACCTGGCGAATAAATCACAAGTTCCGTAGGTGATTATACTTGTTCCGTAAAAGCTGTATTAAATTTGATTTATTGGCTCGGAGCAATTAAGTAGTACAACATTTTCCCCCTAGAGGCGCTGAGGTACGCGAGGTCACTTTTGGAGAGTTTTGACTGTACTTGTTCAGTAGATGATTATACTTTGACTACGCTGAACAAAATGCCTATCTCAAAATTTTTATTGGATGTGTTTGGGGGAATGATGGGCGTGGGGGGGGGGCCCTAGTTTCCCTCTAATCACTTTCGACTATTAAAAAGAGCACTATCCTTTTGAATTTATAATCGTATGAGCCTTTTTTTAAGTTTCTACGACAACACCTTCTATAAAAACCTTATATGCCCCCAGGGCTTAACTTAAAACCCTTGCCCTGAGGGTTGTGGATGAGTTTCCTCATCAAAAACATATTTTCTATCCGGAAATGAACTACACTAAACAAAATGGCTATCTCAAAGTTTTGATTGGATGTGTTTGGGCGAATGATGGGCACGGGGGGGGGGGCTATTTGCCCTCCAACCACTTTCGACTATTAAAAAGGGCACTAACCCTTTGAATTTCCAATCAAATGAGCCCCCTTTGAAGTTTCTACGACAACGACTTCATTAAAAACCTGATATACTCCCATGGCATAACTTAAAATCCTTGCTCTAAGAGTTTTGGGGCAGTGTCCTGCTCAAAAATATATTTTCTATCTGGAAATTAAATAGCCTATGCTGAACAAAATGGCTATCTCAAAATTTTGACTGGATGTGTTTGGGGAAATGATGGGCGTGGGGGGGCTAGTTGCCCTTCAATCACTTTTGACTATTAAAAAGGGCACTAGCCCTTTGAATTTCCAATCTAATGAACCTGTTTTGAAGTTTCTACGACAACGCCTTCTATAAAAACTTTTTATGCCCCCAGGGCATAACTTACAACCCTTGCCCTGAGGGTTGTAGGGGAGTGTCCTTCTCAAAAACATATTTTCTATCTGGAAACAAAATGGCTATCTCACACTGAACAAAATGGCTATCTCAAAATTTTGATTGGATGTGTTTGGGGGAATGATTGGCTTTTTGGGGGGGGGGGGGAGGCTAGTCACCCTCCAATCACTTTTGACTATTAAAAAGGGTACTAGCCCTTCGAATTTCCAGTTGAATGAGGCTGTTTTGAAGTTTCTACGACAACGCCTTCTATAAAAACCTTACATGCCTCCAGGGCATAACTTAAAACCTTTGCCCTGAGGGTTTTGGGAGAGTTTCCTCCTCAAAAACATATTTTCTATCTGGAAATCAACGAGCCTACGTTCAACAAAATGGCTATCTCAAAATTTTGATTGGGTGTTTTTGGGGGAATGATGGGCATGGGGGGGGGGGGCGAAGTGCCCTCCAATCACTTTCGACTATTAAAAAGGGCAATAGCCCATTGAATTTCCAATCGAATGAGCCTGTCTTGAAGTTTCTACGACAACGCCTTCTATAAAAACCTTAGGCCTATATGCCCCCAGGGCATAATTTAAAACCATTAACCTGAGGGTTGTGGGGGAATGTCCTCCTTAAAAACATATTTTGTTTCTGGAAATCAACTACGCTGAATAAAATAGCTATCTCAAAATTTAGATTGGATGTGTTTGGGGGAATGATGGGCGCGGGGTGGGGGGAGGGGGGGGGCTAGTTGCCCTCCAAGCACTTTCGACTATTAAAAAGGACACTAGCCATTTGAATTTCCAATCAAATGAGCCAGTTTTGAAGTTTCTACGACAACGCCTTCTATAAAAACCTTATATGCCCCAGGGTATAACTTAAAACCCTTGCCCTGAGGGTTGTGGGGGAGTTTCTTCCTCAAAAATATATTTTCTATTTGGAAATCAACTACGCTGAACTAAATGGCTAACTCAAAATTTTTATTGGATATGTTTTGGGGAATGATGGGCATGGGGGGGCAAGTTTCCCTCCAGTCACTTCCGACTATTAAAAAGGGCCCTAGACCTTTGAATTTCCAACCGAATGAGACTGTTTTGAAGTTCCTACGACAACGCCTTCTATGAAAACCTTATAGGCCCCCAGGGCGTAACTTAAAACCTTTGCCCTGAGGGTTACAGGGAAGTATCCTCCTCAAAAACGTATTTTCTATCTGGAAATCAACTAGCCTACCCTGAACAAAATGGGTATCTCAAAATTTTGATTGGATGTGGTTGGGGGAATGATGGATGTGGAGGGCGGGGGGGGGCTAGGTGCCCTCCAATCACTTTCGACTATTAAAAAGGGCACTAGCCCTTTTAAATTTCAATCGAGCGATCCTGTTTTGAAGTTTCTATCACAACGCCTTCTATAAAACCTTATATGCCCCCAGGACACAACTTAAAACCCTTGTCCAGAGGGCTGTGGGGGAGTGTCCTCCTCAAAACACATTTTCTATCTGGAAATCAACTACGCTGAACAAAATAGCTATCTCAAAATTTTGATTGGATGTGTTTGGCGGAATGATGGGCGTGGGGGGGGGGGGGGGGGGGTTAGTTGCCCTCCAATCACTTTCGACTATTAAAAAGGGTACTAGCCCTTTGAATTCAATCGAATGAGCCTGTTTTAAAGTTTCTACGACAACGCCTTCTATAAAACCTTATATGCCCCCAGAGCATAACTTAAAACCCCTGCCCTGAGGGGTGTGGAGTGTCCTTCTCAAAACATATTTTTTATCTGGAATTCAACTGCGCTGAACAAAATGGTTATCTCAAAATTTTGATTGGATGTGTTTGGGGAAATGATGAGGCATGAGGGGGGGGGGCTAGTTTCCCTCCAATCACTATTGACTATTAAAATGGACACTAGAACTCTCGATTTCCAATCGAATGAGCCCCTTTTGAAGTTTCTACGACGACCCATTCCATGTGAAGTGCCCTGCTCTAAAGAAAAAAAAATGATACACATGTGCCAACATCTTTCTTATATGCCCTCAGGGAATAACTTACAACCCTTGCCCCAAGGGTTGTGGGGGATTATTCTCCTCAAAAAGATATTTTCTATTTGGAAATTAACTACGCTGAACAAAATGGTTATCTCAAAATTTTGATTGGATGTGTTTGGGGGAATGATGGGCGGGGGAGTGGGGGGGGGCTAGTTGCCCTCCAATCACTTTTGACTATTAATAGGGCACTAGACACTCCAATTTCCAATCGAATGAGCCCTTTTCGAAGTTTTTACGACAACTCTTTCGATAAGAAGTGCCCGGGTATGGAGAAAAACAAAAAAAAAACACATTGTTCCCACATCGTTCTTTACTTAGGCAGCACTAGCGCGCTGCCTATGATGTGGTCCCATTACTTCCAAAAATTGTATAACGTTCATGTTTCTTTTTTTTAATGTGGCCCCCATTAGTGCCAAAAAACTGTATAACTGCATACGTACACCTAGTACCCCTTCAAAAGAATGCTAAGCTTACAAGCTGTCCTGTGCCATTTTCTTTTTTTAATGATTTTTTATTCGAGTTTCTTTTTTTTTAATCTAGCCCCCATTACCACCAAAAACTGTATAACTGCATATGTGGACCTAGTACCCCCTTCAAAAGAAGGCGAAGGCTACAAGCTGCTCGGTGTCATTTGCTTTTTTTGCTGATTTTTTGTTCATGTTTCTTTTTTTTTAATATAGCCCCCATTACTGCCAAAACCTGTATAACTCCATATATGCACCTAGTACCCCCTTCAAAAGAAAGTGAAGCCTACAAGCTGCTCGGTGCCATTTACCTATTTTTGCTGATTTTTCGTCCATGTTTTTTTTTTAAACTGGTCCCCATTACCGCCAAAAAATGTATTACTGCATATATACACCTAGTACCCCCTTCAAAAGAAAGCGAAGCTTACAAGCTGCTCGGTGCCATTTGCTTTTTTTGCTGATTTTTTGTTCATGTTTCTTTTTTTTAATCTAGCCCCCATTACCTTCAAAAACTGTATAACTACATATGTGCACGTAGCACCCCCTTGAAAAATAAGCGAAGCCTACAAGTTGCTCGGTGCCATTTGATTTTTTTGCTGACATTTTATTCGTGTTTCTTTCTTTAATCTGACCCCTTTACCGCCAAGACTGCATATCTGCATAAGTACATCTAGTACCCGGTTCAAAAGAAAGCGAAGCCTACAAGCTACTCGGTGCCATTGGCTTTTTTTGCTGATTTTTCGTCAATATTTATTTTTTAATCTGGCCCCCATTACCGCCAAAAAATGTACATAACTGCATTAGTACACCTAGTACCCCCTTCAAAAGAAAGCAAAGCCTACAAGCTGCTCGGTGGCATTTGCTTTTTTTGCTGATTTTTTGTTCATGTTTCTTTTTTTTTAATCTAGCCCCCATTACCGCCAAAAACTGTATAACTGCATATGTGCACCAAGTACCCCCTTCAAAAGAAAGCGAAGGCTACAAGCTGCTCGGTGCTATTTGATTGTTTTGCTGACATTTTATTCGTGTTTCTTTTTTTTTTAATCTGACCCCATTACCGCCAAAGACTGTATAGCTGCATATGTACATCTAACACCCCCTTCAAAAGAAAGTGAAGCCTACAAGCTGCTCGGTGCCATTTGCTTTTTTCGCTGATTTTTTGTTCATGTTTCTTTTTTTTAATCTGACCCCATTACCGCCAAAAACTGTATAGCTGCATATGTACATCTAGCACCCCCTTCAAAAGAAAGCGAAGGCTATAAGCTGCTCGGTGCCATTTGATTTTTTTTGCTGACACTTTATTCGTGTTTCTTTTTTTTTAATCTGGTTCCATCACCACCAAAAACCGTATTAATGCATATATACACCTAGTACACCTTCAAAAGAAAGCAAAGCCGACAAGCTACCTGATGGCATTTGCCTTTTTTTGCTGACTTTTGATTCGTAATTCTTTTTTTCTTATCTGGCTCCCATTGCTGCTGAAATCTGTATTACTGCATATATACACCTAGTACCCCTTCAAAAGAAAGCTAAGCTCACAAGCTGCCCTATGCCATTTGCTTTTTTTGGCTGATTTTTCATTCATGTTTTTTTTTTTTTAATCTGGCCCCCATTACCACCAAAAAATGTGTAACTGCATATGTAAACCTAGTACACCTAAGAGAGAAAACGAAGCCTACAAGCGGTCCGATGTCATTTGCATTTTTTTACTTATTTTTACTCATGTTTCTTTTTTTGATCTGGCCTCCATTACTCCCGAAAACCTTATATGTACACCTAGTACCCCTTCAAAAGAAAGCTAAGCTTACAAGCTGCCAGATCCCATTTGTTTTTTTGCTGATATTTCATTTATGTTTCTTTTTTTTTTAACGTGGCCCCCATTCAGGGGCGGATCCAGAATTTTTCTAGGGGGGGGGGGGGTGCAAAATATGTTGATCCGATAAACGTGCATTAGGAACAAGTTTAATTAACGCAATCTTCCGTTAATTAAGTAAATTACACTACTTTAGACTACGTGAGGGGGGCGGGGCACCCCCGTCACCTGGGTCCGCCACTGCCCCCATTACTGCCAAAAACTGTATAACTGTATATGTACGCCTAGTACCCCTTCGAAAGAAAGCTAAGCCTACAAGCTGCCCGATGCAACTCGCTTTTTTTTTGCTGAGTTTTCATTCATGTTTCTTTTTTTAATGTGGCCCCCATTACTGCCAAAAACTGTGTAACTGCATATGTACACCTAGTACACACACACAAAAAAAAGCCCACAGGCTGTGTGATGCTGTTTGCTTTTTTTCTGATTTTTGATTCATGTTTCTTTTTTTAATGTGGTCCCGATTACTGCCAAAAACTGTGTAACTGCATATGTACACCTAGTAACCCTTCAAAGGAAAGCTGCCAAAAACTGCCAAAAACTGTGTAACTGCATATGTACACCTAGTAGCCCTTCAAAGGAAAGCTAAGCCTACAAGCTGCCCGATACCAATCGCTTTTTTTTTGCTGAGTTTTCATTCATGTTTCTTTTTTTAAAGTGGCCTCCATTACCGCCAAAAACTGTGTAACTGCATATGTACACCTTGTACACAATAAAAAACAAAACAAAAAACAAAGCCCACAGGCTGTGTGACGCTGTTTACTTTTTTTCTGATTTTTGATTCATGTTTCTTTTTTTAATGTGGTCCCCATTACTGCCAACAACTGTGTAACTGCATATGTACACCTAGTAACCCTTCAAAGGAAAGCTGCCAAAAACTGCCAAAAACTGTGTAACTGCATATGTACACCTAGTAGCCCTTCAAAGGAAAGCTAAGCCTACAAGCTGCCCGATACCAATCGCTTTTTTTTTGCTGAGTTTTCATTCATGTTTCTTTTTTTAATGTGGTCCCCATTACTGCCAAAAACTGTATAACTGCATATGTACACCTAGTAACCCTTCAAAGGAAAGCTGCCAAAAACTGTGTAACTGAATATGTACACCTAGTACACAATAAAAAAAAAAAAAAACAAAGCCCACAGGCTGTGTGATGCTGTTTACTTTTTTTCTGATTTTTGATTCATGTTTCTTTTTTTAATGCGGTCCCCATTACTGCCAACAACTGTGTAACTGCATATGTACACCTAGTAACCCTTCAAAGGAAAGCTGCCAAAAACTTCTAAAAACTGTGTAACTGCATATGTACACCTAGTAGCCCTTCAAAGGAAAGCTAAGCCTACAAGCTGCCCGATACCAATCGCTTTTTTTTCTGAGTTTTCATTCATGTTTCTTTTTTTAAAGTGGCCCCCATTACCGCCAAAACTGTGTAACTGCATATGTACACCTAGTACAAAATAAAAAAAAAAAAAAAAAAAACAAAGCCCACAGGCTGTGTGATGCTGTTTACTTTTTTTCTGATTTTTGATTCATGTTTCTTTTTTTAATGTGGTCCCCATTACTGCCAACAACTGTGTAACTGCATATGTACACCTAGTAACCCTTCAAAGGAAAGCTGCCAAAAACTGTGTAACTGCATATGTACACCTAGTAGCCCTTCAAAGGAAAGCTAAGCCTACAAGCTGCCCGATACCAATCGCTTTTTTTGCTTAGTTTTCATTCATGTTTCTTTTTTTAAAGTGGCCCCCATTACCGCCAAAAACTGTGTAACTGCATATGTACACCTAGTACACAATAAAAAAAACAACAAAAAACAAAGCCCACAGGCTCTGTGACGCTTTTTTTTTAAGATTTTTAATTCATGTTTCTTTTTTTAATGTGGCCCCCATTACTGCCAAAAACTGTATAACTGCATATGTACACCTAGTAACCCTTCAAAGGAAAGCTAAGCCTACAAGCTGCCCGTTGCCACTCGCTTTTTTTGCTGAGTTTTCATTCATGTTTCTTTTTTTAATGTGGCCCCCATTACTGCCAAAAACTGTGTAACTGCATATGTACACCTAGTAGCCCTTCAAAGGAAAGCTAAGCCTACAAGCTGCCCGATGCCACTCGCTTTTTTTTTGCTGAGTTTTCATTCATGTTTCTTTTTTTAATGTGGCCCCCATGACTGCCAAAAACTGTATAACTGCACATGTACACCTAGTAACCCTTCAAAGGAAAGCTAAGCCTACAAGCTGCCCGATGCCACTCGCTTTTTTTGCTGAGTTTTCATTCATGTTTCGTTTTTTAATGTGGCCCCCATTACTGCCAAAAACTGTGTAACTGCATATGTACACCTAGTAACCCTTCAAAGGAAAGCTAAGCCTAAAAGCTGCCCGATGCCACTCGTTTTTTTGCTGAGTTTTCATTCATGTTTCTTTTTTTAATGTGGCCCCCATGACTGCCAAAGACTGTATTACTGCATATGTACACCTAGTAACCCTTCAAAGGAAAGCTAAGCTTACAAGCTGCTTGATGCCACTCGCTTTTTTTGCCGAGTTTTCATTCATGTTTCTTTTTTTAATGTGGCCCCCATTACTGCCAAAAACTGTGTAACTGCATATGTACACCTAGTAGCCCTTCAAAGGAAAGCTAAGCCTACAAGCTGCCCGATGCCACTCGCTTTTTTTTTGCTGAGTTTTCATTCATGTTTCTTTTTTTAATGTGGCCCCCATTACTTCCAAAAACTGTATAACTGCATATGTACACCTAGTAGCCCTTCAAAGGAAAGCTAAGCCTACAAGCTGCCCGATGCCACTCGCTTTTTTTTTGCTGAGCTTTCATTCATGTTTCTTTTTTTAATGTGGCCCCCATTACTGCCAAAAACTGTATAACTGCATATGTACACCTAGTAACCCTTCAAAGGAAAGCTAAGCCTACAAGCTGCCCGATGCCACTCGCTTTTTTTTTCTGATTTTTCATTCATGTTTCTTTTTTTAATGTGGCCCCCATTACTGCCAAAAACTGTGTAACTGCATATGTACACCTGGTACACAATAAAAAAACAAAAAAACAAAGCCCACAGGCTGTGTGATGCTGTTTGCTTTTTTTTCTGATTTTTAATTCATGTTTCTTTTTTTAATGTGGCCCCCATTACTGCCAAAAACTGTATAACTGCATATGTACACCTAGTAACCCTTCAAAGGAAAGCTAAGCCTACAAGCTGCCCGATGCCACTCGCTTTTTTTTTCTGAGTTTTCATTCATGTTTCTTTTTTTAATGTGGCCCCCATTACTGCCAAAAACTGTGTAACTGCATATGTACACCTGGTACACAATAAAAAAACAAAAAAACAAAGCCCACAGGCTGTGTGATGCTGTTTGCTTTTTTTTCTGATTTTTAATTCATGTTTCTTTTTTTAATGTGGCCCCCATTACTGCCGAAAACTGTGTAACTGCATATGTAAACCTAGTACACCTTCATGAAAAAACGACGCCTACAAGCCGTCTGATGCCGTTTGTTGTTTTTTTTTTTGCTGATTTTTCATTCGTGTTTTTTTTTTAATGTGGCCCCCATTACTTCCGAAAACTGTTTTTACTTTTATAACGTTAATAAATCAAATAATATTAACATTTTGAATACTAAATATCACTAAATGTATATTAAACTGACAATGCACATTCATTTGTATTTTTCAAACAGTTCGTGGTAACGAACTGTAAGTAATGAGCGACCCGGCTCAATGGTAACCGAAATTCTAAAAAACGGAATTTTGATACCAATATATACATCAAAAGAATCAGATTTTATTTCTGATTTCAAATATATAAGTTTTATCAAGTTTAATCTTACCCATCAAAAGTTACGCGCCTGAGAAAATTTGGCTGATTTTCGAAAAAAAGGGAAGAAAAACCCCCTAAAAGTTATAGAACCTTAATGAAAATCACATCATCATATTCAGCGTATAAGAGAACCCTACTGTAGAGGTTTCAAGCTCCTATCTACAAAAATGTGGAATTTTGCATTTTTTGCCAGAACAAAGATCACGGATGCCTGTTTATTTGTTTTTTTTTCCAGGGGTGATTGTATCGACGCAGTGGTCCTAGAATATCGTGGGAGGGTTCATTCGAACGAAAATTAAAAATTCTAGTGCCCTTTTTAAGTGACAAAAAAACGGAGGGCAACTAGGCCCCCTCCCACATTCATTTTTTCCCAAAGTCACCTGATGAAAATTTTGGGATGGCCATTTTGCTGAGCATGGTCGGAAATATGATAACTATGTCTTTTAGGATGATTTAATCCCCCAAACTCCCTGGGGGGAGGGCTGAAAGTTATGAACTTTACCCAATGTTTACATATAGTATTGGTTATTGGGAAGTATACAGACGTTTTCAGGGGGGATTTTTTCTGGTAGTGGGGGTGGGGGGGTTCGGGGTTATGTGGGAGGATCTTTCCATGGAGGAAGTTTTCATGGGGGAAGGGACATTGCTATGAAGGGGGCGCCAGATTTCCCAGCATTATTTAAAAAAAGATCAGAAATTAAATAAAAAAAAACAAGTTTTCAACTGAAAGTAAGGAGCAACATCAAAACTTAAAACGACAAAAAATATTACGTATATTATTGGGTTCACCCCCTAGTCAATACCAAGCTCTTTAAGTCAAAGATTATTTAGTACTTTCATAAGAGCTATTTATTCTAATTAACGGCATTTGTGATTAATGGGTCATTTTTAAAGAATTGGAACAAAATTCGAACTTCAGCTTAAAAAGCAAGGTATTAACTAGGGGGTGAACCCTCTAACATACGTATTAAAAATATATGAATATAGAAGTTCGTTACGTAAGTTAATTCGTAAGTTACGTATATTTACTACTAATAAAAACGTTCGTAAATGAAATTAAACATGTTTCGAGAAAACCATTTAATCAAATAAAAGTAAAATTAATATTCAGATTTTGTTTTAATTATTCATGTACGGTGAGCCAAAATCAAAACCTGGATTAATTCAAAAACGTTCAAAAATTAAATAAAAAAAAAATTTTTTTAACTGAAAGTTAGGAACAACATTAAAACTTAAAACGAACAGAAATTATTCCGTATATGAAAGGGCCTGTCCCCTCCTAAACGCCTCGCTCTTTACGCTAAAGTTTATTTATTGTTTAAAAAAATAGAGTTGTGAGAAAGTCAAAAATAGCGTAAAGAACGAGGCGTTGAGGAGGGGACAGCCCCTTTCATATACGGAATAAGGGGAGTACCCCCTCATATACGTAATAACATATACGCAATAAAAAAAAACAATAAAAACAAGCGATACGGCTCAATAGTAGTCGAAACTTTTAAAAACGGAATTTTGATGTCAATAAATGTATCAAAAGAATGGGCTTATAATGCTGATTCTAAATAGATAAATTTTATTAAGTTTAGTATTACTCATCAAGGCTACGAGCCTGAGAAAATTTACCTAATTTTTTAAAGAGGGGGGAAACATCCCCTACAAGTGAAAGAATTTTAATGAAAATCCCACCGTCAGATTCAGCGTATCAGAAAACCCTACAACATAGGTTTCAAGCTCATATCTGCAAAAATCTGCAACTTTGTATTTTTTGCCAGAAGAAAAATATGCGAATATAGAAGTTCGTTACGTAAGTTAATTTGTAAATTACGTCAGAAGCAAATTTAGAGACAGCCATTTAGTAAAAGAAAAGTAAAATTTTTATCAAATTTTGTTTACTTATTCAATGACGATGAGCCAAAATAAAAGCTGAATTAACTAAAAAACGATAAGAAATTAAATAAAAAAAACAAGTTTTTTTAACTGAAAGTAAGGAGCGACATTAAAAATCAAAACGAACAGAAATTATTACGTATATGAAAGGGGCTGTACCCACCTCAACGCCTCGCTCTATACGCTAAAGTTTTTTATTGTTTTAAAAAATAAAGTTGTGAGACAGAGTCAAACTTTAGCGTAAAGAGCGAGGCGTTGAGGAGGGGACAGCCCCTTTCATATACGGAATAATTTCTGTTCGTTTGAAGTTTTAATGTCGCTCCTTACCTTCAGTTTAAAAAACTTGTTTTTTTTATTTAATTTCAGTAAAGTGCAAGTTATGTTCTGGCCCTGGGAAGGCATAGGGGTTTGAGCCTTACTCATGTCAATTTCTGCTCGTTTTGAGTTTGACTCGGTTATTTATTGTAATTTCTGTTCGTTTTGGGTTTCATTTATTTATCGATGCTGATTTGCGATAGTTTCAAGGTTGGTAGATTTTTTTATTTTATTTTGGCTCATTTTTGGTTTAATGGAGTTCTTTACTTTTCTTTGAAAAACTTATTTTGTGGAAAATTTGTTTCTAGTTGATATTGGGAATTAATTCCCTTATTGGGAATTAGAATTAACACAGTGGATTTTGATTTAATCTTAAGGCAACATTTAGTTTTTAAACATAATGGGCAAATGGGAGGGTGGGCGTGGGAGGGGGATTAGTTGCCCTCCAATCACTTTCGACTATTAAAAAGGGCATTAGTCCTTTCTATTTTCAATTGAATAAGCCCTTTTCGAAGTTCCTACGACAACTCCTTCGACACGAAGTGCCCTGGTCTAAAAAGAACAAAAATAATACATTGTACCCACATCAATCTTTACTATAGAAATGTCAAGCCTTCCAATTACTTTTGACTACTATAAAGGGCACTAGCCCTTTCAATTTCAAATCGAATGAGCCCTCTTTGAGTTTCTACGACAACGCTTTTTATATACACCTTATATGCCCCCAGGGCATGAATTACAACCCTTGTCCTGAGGGCTGTGAAGGGGTTGTCATCCTCAAAGACCTAATTTCCAGAACTCTCAACTACGTTAAACAAAATCGTTATCTCAAAATTCTGATTGGATGTGTTTGGGGAATTGGTGGGCGTGAGAGCGGCGTTAGTTGCTCTTCAATCACTTCCAACTATTAAAAAAGGCACTACTAATACTACTTCGAACAACTCATCGCAGCACCAAGCCGCCTGAGGCCAACACAGCTACGCACGCTCCTCCTCCACCCCAATCTATTCAAAGCCTCCCTTTTTACACCCGCCCACGAAGTTCCCATTTCCTTTAAATCTTTCTTTATGACGTCCTCCCACCCCAGACGGGGATGACCTGCTTTCCGTTTAGCCCTAGATGGTTGGCCGAAAAGAACAATCTTCGGCAATCTGTCATACTTCATCCGCACAACATGCCCTAACCACCTCAACCTTTCTTTCATTATAGACCTAGAAAGCAGTATTGAACCACATTTTTCGTATAGCCTATTGTTTGAAATACGGTCAGTCAGCCGGGTACCCAGAACAAAAGGCACTAGTCCTTTTAATTACCAATCGAATGAGCCCTTTTGAAGTTTTTACGACAACGCTTTCTCTAAAAACCTTATATGCCCCAGGGCAAAACTTAAAACCCTTGCTCTGAGGGCTTTGAGGGGGTTGCCATCCTCAGAGACATAATTTCCGGACCTTCAACTACGTTGAACAAAATGGCTATCTGAAAATTTTTATTGGATGTGTTTTGGGAAATGATGGGCTCGAGAGGAGGGTTACTCAACCTTCAATCACTTTCGACTATTACAAAGGGCACTAGCTGTTTCAATTTACAATCGAATGATTCCCATTTGAAGCTTCTACCGACAACGATTTCTATAAGAAAAACCTTATGTGCACCCAGGGCATGACTTACAAACCTTGCCCCGAGAGCTGCAGGGGGAGTTGCATCCTCAAAAACATAATTTCCGGATTTTTAACTACTTCGAACAATATGGCTATCTCAAAATTTTGATTGGATGTGTTTGGGCAAATGGTGGGTTTTAGAAGGGTGTTAGTTATCCTCCAATCACTTTCGACTATTGAAAAGGGCACAGACCCTTCTAATTTCCAATCGAGTTAGCCCTTTTTGTAGTTTCTACAGCATCAGTATCTATAAAAGCCTTATATGCCCCCAGGGCATAACTTATAACCCTTGCCCTGAGGGCTCTGAGGGAGTTACCATCTTTAGAGACCTAATTTCTTAAACTTTTAACTACGTTGATCAAAATGGCTATCTAAAAATTTTGATTGGATGTGTTTGGGAAAATGTTGGCGTGAGAGGGGGTTTAGTTGCCCTCCAATCACTGTCGACTATTAAAAAGGGCACTAGCTCGTATATCTAGTACCCCTTCAAAAGAAAGCGAAGCTTACAAGCTGTTTGGTGCCATTTGCTTTTTTTGCTGATTTTTCGTTCATGTTTCTTTTTTTTTAATATAACCTTTCTACAGCACGTATTTCTTAAAAGAAATTGTTTTTATTAACAATTTCTAGCCAATTGCTCATAAAAACTAAATATTTTTCCTTTTTTTTTTAAAGTCAATTCCTTTAAAAACTGCACATTAAAGAAAGACAAAATTTTTTTCAATATAGAATAGAGTAAGTTGTCTCAACGATTGTGATTTATTGGACTTTATTTCGACTCTATTATTATACTTTATTTCTACTCGTCTTCAGTTTAATACCGCCCTTTAATTTTTGTTGTGGAAAAAACTTTTGTTTTTTAAGTTTATAGAATTAAAATTTCTCAAAAAAACCGTTTTTTACTAATTAATTGTAGCCAATTGTGCAAAACAACTTAATACTTTTCCTTCACTTTTTAACCTTATTTATTTTCTTTCACAAGCGCAAAATAAATAATATTTTATTCAAATATCGAATAAATTGAGCTTATCGATTGGTAGTAACGATAATCATTCTTTACAATTTATGCTATTCAAAAAAAAAAAAAAAGATTAAAGCAGATCATATGTATCTTAAAACAAAATTGAAGTATTAAACTGGGTCGTAAGACCATAAATAAATAAAAGTTCAACTAGGGATTGAATCCTTTTAATAGACACTGATTTTCACAATCAGTGAAAAATTTCACAAAAATACTAGATATTTCGGTCACTGCATGTGTGACCGAAATATATAGTATTTTTGTGGAATTTTATCACTGTTTGTGAAAATCACTGTCTATTAAAATGATTTGATACCTATTTGAACTTTTATTTATTTATCGTCATGGAAAGGCAGTGTGGTCTCCGAGATTATCTGGGTCGCAAGAAAAGTGGAACATCATACAGACAGTAGATAGTACACTCAATGACATTTACAGCTGTTCTGGAGTTTAAGTGCTTCCTTTTCCAGAATTAGAAGTTGTGATCAAAGAATATAGAAAGGCACAAGAATATAAACTGGGGTTAGTGTCGAAAAGAAAATCCACCAACACCATATAGAATTTGGTGATTCTGTTTAACCCTTAATTGCAGCATACTTGTCTTTTTATTTATTCTAAAATGGAGGGGGAGGATTATTTAAGTAGAATGATGTCACTAGTAGGCCTACCAGCTTAAATACGACTAGCCTACTTAAACTGCCAAACTTTTCAAATCTAACCTAGGCCTACTTTGTGCAAACTAGATTTTGGCGAAAAGAAAATTGAAAACAAAATAGGCTAATTAATTAATACTATCTTCCTCTTTGGATCACCGAAGATCTAACTCTTTAAAGCTTTCAATTCTCTTTGGCTGTGAATTCAGCAATAGGGTAGCTTAGGAAAGGCTTTAGATCCTCCGCAGGATTGTATTTCGGTCTTTCCGATAATCTTATACTAGAATATTTTTTTTTACTATTTACTAAAGCTGAACTCACACGCGTGCTCAGCTAAACATCTTTGTTAAGGAAAAATCATTTGCGACCAATCGTCTTTTTTTTCTTTTTTGACAAAGTGTTGTGATTCGCCCAACATGATATTGCCTAGACCCTAATTCTTTGTTTGGATCACATGAGGACACGGACTAAGCAAATCCAAGTTTTCACTTATCAAAATTAGGAGACTAAACTATGTATGCATACTCGAAGTACGTATTGAACAATATAGCTCTAATTGTTAATTATCTCAATGACTGATATAGCTGGACTTACGTTCTTCCTTTTAAATCACGATAGTTTGGATCAGCTCCAAACCTTAGTAACGCCTCAGTGCATTCCGAATGACCAAGACTGACTGCGTAAAAAAGAGGTGTTGTTTCTTGGTTGTCCGGAGGATCTACGAAAACGCCACATAGTCCGATTAACGCCTCAACGCAATCCGTAAAGCCACGACTGGCTGCACAATGAAGAGCTGTAAAATACGATTAGACAGCCATGATTCTTTTAGCTTTATCTCATAAAGAATAGAACAGACTTGTATGTATAACAAAAACAGACTTGCTACCGATGTATTGAAAGAAAAAATAGTACGCAGGCGTTTTGTTTACAATTCGTGACATAAAACACACTTTCAAGAAGAAATTTTCAAAATGTGCTAAAACTTTAACCTGGTCTCATCTAGGGTTGCCTTAACAAGGTCGTTGGGTGTGGGGAGGAGGGGAGATTAAAATAAAGGAGTGATACTAGAAACTGACAGAAAACCCCCTAGAGATGTCTATTTGGGGGGGGCGGGCCGGGGGAGCCTGAATATCCTGAGCATGCACCTGGTTTCATTCATAGAACTATGTGCTTATTTCAATGTCGCTTCGAATCTTAAAGCATTTATAGAAAGCTGTAAAATGGCTCTTTTGTCACAAGCAATAGTGAAACATATAAATTTTGAGGCCATAAAATCTTTGTATACTATACAGAACATTGTATAGTGCCGGGTGTCTAGGCTTGACATGGGCCCCGGCACTCGGCAGGCTCGTATATATCTGACTTTATAATCATTTATTAGCGTAATATAAGGCATTCTGGCGAGAATTTAATTTCTGCTTCCTGTTAATGTATCAAACAATAATCCTTTTATAGGATTTGTTTTCTTCTCGAACTCGTAGTGATTCTCAGTGTTGCTTCTCTTCTAACCACAGATTGCATTTACGATGCGACTTGATCAACCCTGTCAGTTTTCTTCTAATCGCAGATTTTGTTCAGCAGTATTTTCATTTGAGATTCATAGTGCTGCTTGTTGTCACATGTCTTTTAGCCGCATATCTGGTTTGCGCTTCATTTTCATGCATCATTACATCCACTATTTTCCCAACCCTTTTGGTTTAGCTGTTCGGATTCATACAAAATCATTTTCAAGAAAAAATAGACATACATACAAACATAAATAAATACGTAGTTGTTCGTTTAAAGAGAATATATAAATTCGTTATTCATTATTTTTAAACTCTTAAGTTAAATAATTCTTTCGTGTGTTGAAATACTTCTTCCTGTTAACGCATCAAAGAATCAATCATGTTATGGGATTCGTTTTCTTCTGGGACCCGTTGTGATTCGCCCTGTTGCTTCTATTCTAACCTCAGATTTCATTTACAATTCAATGTGTTCAGTGCGACGTCGGTTGTCAAATGTCATTTAGCTGCAGATCTTGTGTGCGTTTCATTTTCGTGCCTCATTATCTCTTTGTCTTCTAACCGCTCACGCACGCTAAACTAACACGTTACTTTATTTTATTGTAATTTTGCTTTGTCTTCTAACCGCCAATTTCGTTGGGCAATATTTTTGTTTGCAATTCAATTTGATTTTTACTGTTTCTTATTCCATACTTGTTTCCTTAGCTGTTTAGAGCAGTTTGCCATCTTGTGTAATTTTGCATGCGTCATAGACACTAAAAACGATACGACAAATGTCAGGGAAGAAATGACGGAATTTATTTGCTCTTTCAATGTATATAAATATGATGTCATTCACATGAGTGATTTTTCTTAAAAAAATAAGGCTCCAAACGAGTTTTCTCATAATCGTGACCTATTTAGCTCGTTTTTTAAAGTAAGAAAATCCCAGGTGCCATTTTTCAAAAAAAAAAAGGAGCCATTTTCAAGAAAAGATTACAAATAAATACATACAAAGTTGCTTCTTTACAGAAAGTAGATTAAGTTTATTATTAAGTTTGTATATTAGTCAGGGCGCCACGCTTGGCTATTTTGCTCATTTCAAGAAGGGGATACAACGGAATGGGGTTATTATGAAACATATACCAGTAGTGGGGGCATTTTAGGTCCGAGCGAATGCCCTCCCCGGTTTCAAGAACATGCCCTCCCTTTTCCCATTGAATTCAAGCGCATACCCTCTGAAATCACTGCATCCCTGTTTCTGGCGGATAGCTGGCAAGAGTCCTAGCCCCTTGCACCTGTTTCTAGGTGGAAAGAGTTCAATGTCCTTGGCAAGAGTTCAAGGACACCCCCTTTGTTTTTTAACAACACACATATCCCTTTTCCCATGGTATTATGCAACATGCCCTCTGACGTCACGGCAGCCATAGGGAAAATAACATTGGATTTCAAACGCAGCCCTCTGACGTCTTGACACACCTGTTTCTAGTGGGAAAGAGTTCAATATCCCTGGCAAGAGTTCAAATTTTAGGTCAGGTGTTTATTTTATTACACATTCCTAGTAAGTTTTCCCAGAGATATTTACTTTGGAATGTGGTCAGGATAATACACGAGTTTTAATAATAAGCTTCTAACCCCTCACCCCTTTTTCTAGCGCATACCCTCGGATGTCACGGTGCACTTCTCCGTTCGGAGCGCATGTTACACCATGCGACACACCCTCGCCTCTAAATAAGTGGAGCCACCAGCCCCTCCCACCTGCACCATGCAGTCACCTGTTTAATTAAAGGGAACGGACATGGCAAGACTCCATGACTCACCCCTCTGGACTCCAATGACATCATACAACTTACCCCGTTTCAAACGAACAGGTCTAATATGCATGACGTAATTTTGCGCAACCCTACCACAGGAACCCATGGGGGAATCCCCGCTTGTAACGTAACGACAGCTTACACCTAACTTAATGACGGTACACACTGATTACGCATCCATCACAGCCAGATAATACCATTTTAACATTTTCGCCCAAAAGTCTTTTTTTTCAGCGTTTCTTTTTTTCGCCCAAAACCCCAAAGCTTTTTTCGTTAACTTAATGGCGGTACAAACTGATTGCGCATCCATCACTGGCAGATAATATCATTTCAACATTATTCACCGAAAAGCCTTTCTTTTTCGGCGTTTCATTTTTCGCTCAGAACGCAATTCAGTTTTTCTAGATTTCTTGACCCCGCCAGGACTCGAAAGGTCCCTTACAATGGAACAGGCTCTAACCTAGAGAACTAAGAAGACATTTTCAATATTATTTATCTTGAACCATATTCTAAAAATAAACAATTGCACGACAAATGAGACTCCCCATTTGTTGGCACTCATTAGAACCAGATGTTTACATCGAAATTTGGCGAGTACTTGGAAAAACATCTATTTCCAGGGGACATTTGCTTTCAAGATATTAATAAAGGGGAAACGTATGTTTAAATTATGTAAACATCTAGGTATGACAGACGCGTCCCATATAATAAATCTTAAAAACACAGAAAATAAAAACAAACTGATGAGCAATAAAACATAAAAAAAGACAGCTAAAAAATAAAAGTTGATAATGTCATATTATACTATACTCAAAAAGAACCATTTATTATAGAAAACCAGGGCTTCCGGCCTGCAACCCCGGGGGGTAGGGGAGGGGTAGTGATATTAGATGCAATTGAAACCATATTAAGAGCTTTTAAGGAAATACCCCTTTTTCAATAAGATAGATTCATGGATATTTCACATTATCGTAACAATAGCTTCCGGCTCGCACCTAGCAGCTTTCATTTTCAGAAGATGCATTGATAATAGATGTAGGCTAGTTTTTAGTTGTTATTGGAGCTTTAAAAGGATAAAGAATAACATACCTATTTAAGGAAAGACGAGGGGAGAGGAGTTTAGGGGAGGGGGAACCATCTGTAGGGGAGGAGATTCAAGCGTACATTTATTGTTATTCATCCTCCATCCAGTGCTCGCTGGTCGCCTCCGAGGAAGTGTCCAATCCCCCCGAACGGTTTGTCCCAGCCCGACTCACCCCGAGGGCAAAATTTTTCAGCAAAAATATGAGGGAGGGGATCATAATATACACAAAAAGAAAACCGAATGCATTATAGAAAACCGAGACTTCTAGCCTGAAACCCAGGAGGATGAGAAGGAGGGGAGTGATATTAGATGCAAATTTAAGACCTTTTAAGGAAATGCACGTTTTCCTTTATGGAGGATCCATAAATATCTCACAACATCCTAATAATATTTTTCAACTCTCTTTTAGTAGCATCCATTTTCAGAGGATGCATTGACAATAGGTGTAGGGTGTAAGGTATTAGTGTAGCTTTAAAAAGATAAAGAATAGCATGCCTAATTAAGGAAAGGCGAAGGGAGAGGACTCAACGAGAAGGGGAACTGTCTGTGGGGGAGGAGATTCAAGCGTACGTTTATTGTTATCCAGCCCCCATCCAGTGGTTGCTACTCGCCTCCGAGGAAGTGATTAATCCCCCCGAGCGGTTTGTCCCAGCCCTACACACCCCAAGGACAAAATTTTTCAGCAAAAATATAAGGGAGGGGATCATAATATACACAAAATGAACCGTGTATTATAGAAAACCGAGACTTCCAGCCTGAAACACAGGAGGATGAGAAGGAGGGGAGTGATACTAGATGCAAATTTAAGACATACTAAGAGCTTTTAAGGAAATACCCCTTTTTCACTAAGATAAATTCATGGATATTTCACAATATCCTAACAATATTTTCCAGCTCCCACCTAGTAGCCTCCATTTTCAGAGGATACATTGATAATAGATGTAGGTTTTTAGGTGTTATTGTGGTTTTAAAAGGATAAAGAATAACATGCCTAATTTAAGGAAAGACAAAGGGAGAGGACTCCTGGGGAGAGGAAATCGTCTGTGGGGGAGGAGATTCAAGCGTATATTTATTGTTATCTAGCCTCAATCCACTAAGGTACCGAACTGCTCGCTGCTCGCCCCTGAGAAAGTGTCCAGTCCCCCTGAACGGTTTCTCTTAATCTATGGTACATTTCTCACCAAAATATCAAAACACAGAAAGGAGGGGAAAATTCTATTTCCAGAAATTCTTGTTACCATCCACCCCGTGCGCTGTGGGGGGATTTTGATTCTAGCGCTCAGCCAGCGAGATTCGTGCCCTGGCAAAATTCCAGTCATTGATACATTGTTTTTCTGGAAGACACCTGGATTTCCTTTCATGGGGTCTAATATGAATGACGCAAGCGTATCTCACAAACAAGACTAAAAGGACCCCATGGACCTCCAGCACGGCACATACACATGCGTATTGCGTATTAACGGCGATGTATATCTTAAGAAAAGATACCCAATGGGAGAGCTTGGAAGATCATCTTGCGAGAAGGAAGATGTCCAAACCGATAAAAAGTATACTTATTGTCCAGAGCGGAATGATGCTACGACACTGTTTTCGCGCTAGCATCAGCTCTCCATATGACGCCACCCCCTTTGAAAACAGAGAAGTCCCCCTTTCTTTGCTAGTGTTTGATACTCTAAGAATTTCACCTCACAATGTTACACTATTACTGCCCCTGTGACACACCACTGTCATCAACCCCCCCTCACTTTTCAGTCATTTCTCGTTAAATATTTTATTTTCAACTCATTCATTAGGGTTTTTCGAGCAATTCAGCTCACCGTACCACACTATAAGTACTCTCTAGAGTCCCTTGAACACCTTCCATCATCATTGTAAGCGTCTTTTAACATTTGAAACAAACAAACGCACACACAAAAACACACAAACACACACAAACACAAAAAAACAACCGCACACACACACAAAAAAAAAACACACACACAGTGTGTGTGTATGTATATGTGTTTTTTTTTTGTGTGTGTGTGTGTGTGTGTGTGTGTTTGTGTTTTTGCTCATGATAACCTAAGTTAAATGAACCTAACTTCAACGTAGAGAAACCTAAACGTAGAGAAACCTAGCGTAAAGAAACCTTACTATAAAAATATTTCAAGTCTTACACTTCAATTAAAAAATCCCAAAGTGAACCGTTAAACCGTAAACGGAGTGTAGTAGTGACAAGATAAATTATAACATAACACTATGAAAATATTCCAAGTCTCACATTTCAAGGAAAAAATTCCAAAATGAACTTTGGAGCATCAACAAAGTGTAGCAGTAATATGGTGAACTAACAAAAAATGTTCCAAGCCTTACACTTTAGTAAAAAAAATTCCAAAGTGAGCCTTAAAAGATCAACTAAGTGTAGCGGTGACAAGGTAAATCATAACTTAACACTATGAAAATATGTCAGGTGTCTCATTTCAAAGAAAAAAATCAAAATGAATTTTGAAACATCAACAGAGTGTAGCAGTGATAAAGGGTATATCCTTAAAAGATCTTAATATGGTTTAAATTGCATCTAATATCATTCCCCTCCCCTACCCACCAAGGTTGAAGGCTAGAAGCCCGGTTTTCTATTTTAGCTGTCTTTTTTTATGTTTTATTGCTTGTCAGTTTGTTTTCATTTATAGTATCTGTGTTACTAAGATGTGTTATTTGAGACACGTCTTTATTGCCTAGATGTTTAAATAATTTAAGCACGCGTATCTCTTTATCAATATCTTGAAGTTAAATGTGCACCAGAAATAAATATTATTCTAAGTACGTGACAAATTTCGATGTAAACATTTGGTTCTAATGAGTGCCAACAAATGGGGAATGTCAGGTGTTGTGCAATAGTTTATTTTTAGAATATGGTTCAAGATACATAATATTGGAAAGGTTTTCTTAGTTCTCTAGGTTAGAGCGTGTTCCTTTTGGAAGGGAATGACCTTTCGAGTCCTGGCGGGGTCAAGAACTCTAGAAAAAATTAATGGTGTTTTAGCGAAAAATAATACGCCGAAAAAGAAAGGCTTTTCGGGGGAAAATGTTAAAATGGTATTATTTGCCAGTGATGGATGCGCAATTAGTGTGTACCGCCATCAAGTTAATGAAAAAAGCTTTGGGGGTTTAGGGCAAAAAAAGAAACGCCGAAAAAGAAAGACTTTTGGGCGAAAATGTTAAAATGGTATTATCTGGCAGTGATGGATACGCAATCAGTGTGTACCGCCATTAATTTAGGTGCAAGCTGTCGTTAAGTTACAAACGGGGATTCCCCCATGGGTTCCTGTGGTAGGGCTGCGCAAAATTACGTCATGCATATTAGACTTGTCCGTTTGAAACGGGGTAAGTTGTATGACGTCATTGGAGTCCAGAGGGGTGAGTCATGGAGTCTCGCCATATGCGTTCCTTTAATAGAACAGGTGACTACACTGTGCAGGTGTGAGGGGTTGGTAGCTTCACTTATCTAGAGGCGAGGGTGTATCGCGTGGTGTAAACATGCGCTTCAAACGGTGATGTGCACCGTGATGTCAGAGGGCATGCGCTAGAAACAGGGATGAGGGGTTAGGAGCTCATTGCTAAAACTTGTTTATTATCCAGACCACATTCCAAGTAAATATCTCTGGGGAAACTTGTCAGGGATGTGTTATAGAATAAACACCTGACCTAAAATTTGAATTCTTGTCAAGGACATTGAACTCTTTCCAACTAGAAACAGGTGAGTCAGACATCAGAGGGCTGCGTTTGAAATCCAATGTCATTTTCCCTATGGCTGCCGTGACGTCAGAGGGCATGTGGCAGAAATACTATGGGAAAAGGGATATGTGTGTTGTTGAAAAACAAAGGGGATGTCCTTGAAATCGTGCCACGGACATTGAACTCTTTCCACCTAGAAACAGGTGCAAGAGGCTAGGACTCTTGCCAGCTATCCGCTAGAAACAGGGATGCAGTGATGTCAGAGGGCATGCGCTTTAATTCTGTGGGGAAAAGGGAAGGCATGCGCTTGAAATCGGGGAGGGCATGCGCTCGGACCCTTACACCAAAAGATAGCCTAAAAAACGCTGTTGTTTTTGGTTAATTTATTGGAGGTTGCATAGCATGTGATGTTATTTGTGAGTAAGGCCTTTTTTTATGTCATCACTTGGTCTCATTGGGCAATTTCTCTATTAACCAAAAAGTCTTGAGTGAAAGGGTATTCCTCTGAAGCTAATATTAGAGTTATCTATGTTTAAGGCCCATATCATGTCAGTTTGCTTTTGCTCTTTTGATCCACGTCCAAACCATTTTGATTGGCAAGCCAATAGCTGTATTTTTGGTACTTGCTTGCAAGGCATCAGAACTGACACAAAGTTTGTCATGAATATCAGTGGAAAGGATTTTCCTATGCACTGCATGGATTGTATCCAGTCAGGCCCTAATGAGATAGATCTGAAATAAACAGACCATGTGGTTCATAATTTTATCCTCTATCAAAGCACAAAAATCATTTCACATAATTTGGAAAATTCTGGAATTTTCAGTCACCAGAAATTGAAAAGCAGGATTTCGTTTTAAATTTCAGCTTTCTCGTACTTTTGGGTCTAAGCCTACAAGGGGCCCACATACCTGTAGCTTGGTCCCAAATCCCCTCGTCTCCCCAAAAAGCCTGATTAATAGAATCTAGAGAATGTACCGAGTCCCACCACTGACATCTTCTAAATTTGGTATAGGTGCAGTTTAGTTCCCTTGATAAAAACAACGCATTTTTATTGTATATTATTCAATCAATTGGGCAATAATCATTCAGTCAATAATCAGATACTGTCTAGTAGAAATAGGATACAAACAAATAACTTCTTACTATATATCCTGGTTCTATTAGTAGAGCCTCTGCATCCTATACTACAGGGGGAACTAACAATCTGGAACTTTGTTCTAAATTTTTTAAAGGAATTTCCAGAGAAAATGATTATTATGTTTAGATACAGTATTGAATTCTGAATTCTGCCGTTGGTATTTTTTTAATCAGCACGGTCGTTTGGGGGTGGTGGGGGGTAGGCTAATTCTCTTACCTGCCCCATTCCGTCGTAGTACGTCACATTTTCAACAAATGGCGCCCGGACTATACTAAGTTTAAGGCCATCAAAATCTTTGTATGCTATACAAGTTTTAAAATTTTCATCTTGATATGTTTAGGCTTACCTGCTTCACTTGGTAAATTCTTATGTATTAATTTGCTAAATCATTTAGACAATCCTCGATAAAACTAATCCAACTGCTCCTAAGCCTTTCCGAAGTTTAAGATATATTTATCATCTCTCGTGTACTTCGCTAAGTTCTTTTCTGTTGCAAGGCGATCTTCAGCCTCTTCTTTCCCAATTCAACTTTTATGCCGAAGGATTCGTCTCAGGGCCTTTATGTTTCTCTTAAGATCCAAGTTCTGCATGCTCCTTTTTTAAGTTCCTATTTAAATTATATGAAAATGTATAATAACACCCATACCAGGGTTGTCACCCCTTGTAAAATTTTACTAGATCTTGTAAAAAGCATATCCACCTTGTAAACCTAGTAAAATGGGGGTCAGATCCTGTAAAATCAAACAAATCTAGTAAATTTTGCCAAAATCTAGTAAATTTTTTCACCTCATCTGAAAGCATTTTGTTGGGAAAACGTACCGGAGGCAGTTGACTGTTGTCTTACTGTTCCTATGACATTTATTCTGTGGTCCCAAAGCACGACAAACTGCTTAAGTCCTTTGGCGTGAAACTCGACACTTTTGAAATCTGTTTTTTTAATCAAGATCTGGACTTATTGGATCTGAATTTTTCATTTTATAATTAGGCGATTAGTCATAAAAGGTATATTGAGTAAAGGTTTCATGTTTGCACGATGAATACCTGTTGAGTATTTTTGGAATGACACCTTTGTTTCACTTCTGTGAGCTATAGAAGTGAAACCTAGCAAAATAGACCTTCTGCCTAAATGAAGTATAACAAAATTGTTTTCAGCTTCACAACTTTGCTCAATCCCGATTTATGAGGTTTTAAAGATATGCAAATATATTTCCTAAATTTTTAAAATAAAACATTGTTATGACTTAAATTCTTCTCAAGTAACTTAAAGTCTATTTTCAGAGTTAAAGACATAAATAAATAAGCTGATAACCGAAAATTAATTTAAAATATTGTTTTGTCAAAATTTCAATGGGCACACACGTACCACTTGGGCAATTTTCAGAACTCTCTAGAGAGAAGGAGTGGAGCTTAGTACTTCAAAATAACTTCCCGGAACTACTTTAACCTGTAGACCCAGCCCTGAAAGCTTCATTTTTCTAGCCTAACCCCTTTCCAAGACAGCCAAAAGTAGCTAAAGTAGAATTTTACCAAATTCAATCCTCTGTCCAAATATAACAATCATTTCTGGAGGAAATTAATTCCAGAAATTTTAAAAGGCCTGGAGTTTCCAGATTCTCAGATAGAAAACCCTATTTTCAGTTTAGTTTTTGGCTTACTTGGAGTTCAGGGTCTAGGCCACCACACTTACAACCCTGCAGCCCACCCTTGAATCCCTTTATACCCCTTAAAAGCTTCATTTATAGAATCTAGAGGATGAGTTTACACTGGAAATGATTGCTATATTTGGATACAGCATTAAACTCTGAGTCAAATGGTATGATTATTTCTAAAATATATCATTATCATCCTATATTTGAAACTAACCCAAAACAACTCATTTCTCAATCTATGTTATTCAGTAACATGTACTGTAAAGTTACAGAAATGCTGCCCAGTAGATACAGGATATGAAAAACTCATTTTTTAATGTCTATTCTGGTTCTATCAGGCATCCTACACTATAGGGATAGCTAATCTTGCTAATCAGCACCATTATCAAACTGGGCTGGACTGTGATCAAGAATCAATAGCAATTTTGGAAAGCAGTGTTTTGCAGGAATCCGATGAAATTGCATCTACATCTGCCACAATCGATCTGGCGGAGGACTCAGAGACTCGGGTGCAGTCTGTTAGTCACAAGTCTAAGAAGATGCACTGTGCGCAGAAGTTTCGACCAGAGTGGTTGACTGATTCAGTGCTGAAACCTTTCCTTATTCAATTGCCAGATGGAAGCAGAAAGGCCTATTGCAGATACTGTCAGCAAAAACTGATGGGAAGTTTGACTGTCATGAAGAATCACGCAACTAGTTAGCTTCATAAGAAGAATGTAAAAGCAGCATTGGGACAACTGACAGCTGAGGGAGCAGTTGGAAACGAGAAAAGGCAAGAAAAAGAGAACAGCGATAGAATTATGCCAGCTGCTGAATTACGCCTAGCAGCATGGGTTGCAGCTGAAGATATTCCTTTGACAAAAATTGATACTTTGTTCCCGTTTTGAAAAGTCTTTGGGGGATTCAGCTACAGCCAAACATACTGAAATGAAGCAAACTAAATTGACTGGCATTATTAAAAATATTATATGATTTCATGGCAAGGACACTTTAGCATCTGTTCTTCAGAAGAGCCTTTTTTCAATAATCACCGATGAAAGCACAGACAGATCAGATACAAAGTCCCTAGTTGTTATTGTGAAGTATGTAGACAGTGAGAATACCGCGAGGGAAGAATTCCTGGCACTACTAAAGGTGGACGACGCAACTGTAAGTGGGCAAAGGATCTGAGAAAGTACTTTAAGAAAGGTGATGTTCCATTAGAAAATATGATTGGGCTTGGTCTTGATAATGCGTCGGTCAATATGGGGCGCAAAAACGGCCTCACAGCCCAGCTGCTGCGTGAAAATCCGCAGCTGTTTGTCCTTGGTTGCACTTGCCATACTGCTGTATTGTGTGCTTTTTCTGCAGCGAAGCACTTACCTGCTGAAGTCGAAATTTTCGTGAAGGAACTCATCAACTTCATAAGCGCAAGCCCTAAGAAACAGTTGAAACTGAAGGTATTGCAGGAGTTTTGTGAAATTGCAAACCACAGACTTCTGCAGATTAGCAACACGCGCTGGTTGTCGCTTGAAGCCAGAATTAACAGATTACTTGAACAGATTAGCCTTGCATTTCTATCTGACAGAGTTGTCCCTAATATCGTCGGACAGCTCTACAAGAGATAAAGCCAAAAAGCTGCTAAGTGCGATGGATATAAACATGAATAAGGCCTACTTGTACTTCCTTCTACTTCTACTTGTACTCCCGTATATACTGGCAAAGATCAACAAGTTCAACCTTGAGTTCCAGTCATGCGGAGCAAGGATTTATTGCCTTTTGAGACGTACCCATGAGATTTACTCGTCTACTCTGCTGTGTTTCCTTCGTCCTGAGAAGCTCGAAGGTAACTTTACTTCCCTGAGCGTGAGCAGTCCTGAAAACTTTTTGAAGCTTGAAAATGTTAGACTTGGGATGAATACCGAGTTGCACCTTGAAAGCCTGTCAGTGGAAGATTGATGACACTGTGTGCAAGTTATTCGAAAAGCCTGCCTTGCTTATCTTATTGAACTTGCTAAGCAGATCCGTACTAGGATAAGACTGGATGAACCTGTTCTTACATCTTCAGAACTTCTGGATCCACTGAAAGCTATGAGCAACGAAACTATGTCACTTTTCCCTCTTCTACAGAGGTTAAAACATGTTGCTGTTAGAGACTGCAGAAAGGAAGGGGAGAGGATGATGCTGTAAGACCTTAATAGTGAGTACGAGGAAATTCAAATCCGAAGTGAATTTATTTCAGAAATAGTATCAGAATCAGATTTAGAGTGTCCTCCTACATTCTGGAAGAGGCTTACCAAACTGAAAGATGGTAGCGGGAAAGCCATGTTCTGAGTGTTCCCCAAGTTTATGTTGACCCTTTCTGCTTTATCCAATGCTTCAGCTGGTGCAGAGCGGCAGTTTTCCAGTTTAAATATTATCAAGGCGACTGGGGGAAACCGATTAAATATCGACACAGTTGGAGCTTTCATGCACTCCAAACAACTCTGCCTCAGAGACACAAGATGTGTTTTGGAGTGGGAGATTCCGCCCGCTCCGATTTATAGATGTAGAAAATGGAAGATGAACGCGAACGAACCCGGTCCCTGGGAAACAGAAGAGGGTGCAGGACCGGCGATTAAGCTTTGAAAAAGTCGAATTTGGTCTGTCGAATCGGGCTTTATTATTATTGTTTTTTACTTTGAATTTCATTTTTCGTGGTCGTTTTTTTTTTTTTTTGTGTACCTGAAATTTTTGTGAAGCTTAATTGTAAGTATTAATGAAAGTAAAAACTTTCAGAAAAGTTGGTTAAACTATGGAGTAAGGCCGAGCCTGTCGAAAATTAGGAGTCTGGAAGAAACTGTTTGGACCTAATGAATAACTAGGAACACATTTCTTACATATTTGAAGGCAAATAAGCCGAATGTCCAAAAAAATCATATTAAGATGTCACACAAGCAGAAAAAAAAAATACGCACTAGCTAATTTTTATTTTTGTCTTAATTTTGATGAAAAAATTATTTAATAGCTTTCTCCCGCCATTGCGCGTGTCGGGGCAAAAGCAGCAAAACGCGCACGTTTTTGGCAACATCTAGTAAAACGGAAGCCAATCTAGTAAATTTTTTCGCCCAAAACTAGTAAAAACCAAATGGTCAGAGTGACAACGCTGACCCATACTGTCTTAGTCAACATTATGCTCGTTATCAGGAATGTTCAGATTATTTTAATTACAAATAGAAATATAGTGAAGTCTGAAACATTGTTTAGTTAAATCCTTTAAAATTTTGAAACTACAAAAAAAGGTATTGGTAAAGAAATACAAAAAAAGGAATTGGTAAAGAAATGCAAAAAAAAGTGTCACGGTTCTACTACGATTTTTTTTAATACAAATATTACTGTTTTTGTGGCAAAATAATTGATCGGTAAAAATTGGTTTCGATTCTGGTCCGAGTTCTATGACCTAAAATTACCTGTAAGTCCATCTTTATCTGATGATGTAATTGTCGCTCCAGCATTGTAAATTTCAAGCAATGCATCTTTACAGCCTGAAAAAGATTAAATAATAATTTGTTCTTTTTATCACAACTGGAAATATATAAATATACCAAATCGATTTTCAATATTGAAAAGGGTATTTCATCACGCTTGAAATAATAAAGAAAAACATCTTGAGCAACTAATGCCAGATAGTCGAGGAAACGCGGCAAAAAATATAACAAAAAGATAAAAAAAGCCTTAGGTCTTGGTAAGATAGTCTATGATCTATTGTAATATTAAAATGTATTGGTATTTCAACTGCTCATAATCTCACAATGCTAACTCGGAAGGCAGGCTATCCCAAGCCGAAGGAAACTATGCCATTTCTTTGTTGGAAGAAAGGTCCAGTAGCGGACGGTGCTGTTTGTGAAGCCCATTTTGAATTTTCTGTGACTCTTGGCCTCTTCTACCAACATTACCTCTACATTACAAGAGGTAAAATCTACATTATGTAGATTTTCAACTAACATTATGTAATGTAGATGTAATCTACATTACATAATGTTTGAATTTTAATATAAGTTTCTTTTATAGTGTTTTTATTCTCTTCGTCTGTTTTGCTGAGGACGGTCCTTGGATATAGGGTCGAAATATTCATTTAAAGTTGCGTTCCACTGTCTTTTATAAAAAATTTCCCTGTTGTTCTTCTTATTTGTTTATGATGGAAAGGCAGTGTGGTCTTCGTCGCTATATGCATCTTCTACTCAACACTAGAAGAGGTAAAATTACCTCTTGGCCTCTTCTACCAACAAACCAGATTCTTGAAACAATATTCAGGATAACATTAATGGAATAGCGACTTTTATAAAACCGATTTATAAAACCGAATTGTCAAATTACAAACTGTGGAACATCAAAACTGACCCAATACCCACAATTCATACCAGAGCCCATAACCCAAAGCTACAATCTTATACTCGAACAAAATTGTTGAATTCAAAACCTAAATTATAAACTCACAGTCTCAGTTGTCAGTGGAACAACATTTTACGCAGTGTTTCCATATCTATCGACTCATCATTTAATTTCACAATCGTTTGAAAACCCCGTGATGAAAAATCAGACCTCAAGAACTACAGATAAACATTTATTCATCAATTATTGCTGATTCAAAAAAATATATTCGTTAATGAAATCCAGAAAACTTCATAAAAAAAATCCTTCAGAGCTATTGATGGCGCATAGTGCATTGATGATAGTAGATGTTTCAATTTCTACAAATTTTACACGGATAGATATCAAGTCTGCCTCCCAAACCAGCAATGGTTGAGACCAAACCCTAGTTCTCCTATTGCCGAGCAGAGATTAGTCCACTTTACTGCCGCAAGTTTGAAGTCTGCCATTTTTATTTTTGATGTGTGAAAAACAGCTCAGATTCATCTAGGTAAGTTCCAGATATCGAAACATATTGAATTAAAAGAAAAACTTTCTTTGAAATGAAAGTAAAGAAGGATATTATAAATTAAAACAAATACAAATTATACTGTAACTTGTGGGACATCTCCTAGCCCCGAAAAAACTCTTTATACTTTCCTCTTCATGTGCCTAGTGGTTGGGTCTAGGCGTTTACCCCTCCCCCTGAAAATACCCCCCAAACAAAAATACCCCTCAACCCTCCGTGGAAAATACTCCTTCCGTGGAAAATTCCCCGTATTCCTTCCATGGAAAATTTCCCCACACGCAAAATCGAGCAGCCACAGAGAAAGCACGAAATAGGTATTTCAAAATGTCGATCAGATGTCCTAATTGGTAAGAGAATGAACACGCATCAAAAACAGTCTTAGG
This sequence comes from Artemia sp. Qi Xiang Cuo, assembly GCF_049724085.1. NCBI lineage: Eukaryota > Metazoa > Arthropoda > Branchiopoda > Anostraca > Artemiidae > Artemia > Artemia sp. Qi Xiang Cuo. The sequence goes on from NC_142800.1 coordinate 27,918,417, forward strand.
ACAGAAGCTGGTTGGTCTCCAATTACTTTCAGCTTATAAAAAAGGACTAGAACTTTCAAATTCTGATCGAATACGCATCCTCCAAAGTTTATAGACCATGAGGCGGGGATGGGGATGAGAAAGGGGCAGAATTAGTTCTAAGGGAGAGACGAGGGGAGGGTGGAAGTTGAAATGACATTTAATCCTAAGGGCCGTATCCAGGCCCTTTGTTTGGGGGATTTTATTTTTTTCGGGGGGGGGGGGGGTACAAAAAACTTTAAAAAGCGTATCATAAATGTGTTTTATGCTTTTTAATTGCGTTTTTACAAGTCGGAAAAGCAATCCCACACCTCATTGAGCCTTCGGGTAAATGCACAGTTAGTTCCAAGGAAGAGGCCGGGGGAGTGGGAGGTAGAAAATGAAATTTGATCTCTCTGGATTTTTGGGAATATTTCTAGTCTACGCTGTTATTATGAAAGTAAAGAGTAACACTAAACCCAAAAATACGCCGGCTCCCATAATGGTTAGACAAAGATTAGACTGTCCTGAATACAGATTAAGAGCGTCGAATTGCAACTGCTATACGGAGTGAAAGTTGGTTGTGTCCCGACTGTTCCTCTAAGGATACCTCTAGCATGCAGGTAAACCCTTTAAAGTCATCTGTTTTATCTTCTCCTCGCACCCCGTTCAACAGATTCAAAAGTCAGGCATGTCAGATTGAGAACAGCAATTCAATTTTCGTAGACTCTTCTCAAATTCTCAGCAGTCCCAGTGACAACTATCACCCCACCTCACGAGAAGTGCCAGTTTAGACAGAATTTAACAAAATTGTTGCTTTATTTGATACAGCGTGTCACACTGAGGTTTGCCCCAAACGGCAAGCTCCGCTTGTTACAAATTCTGCACGGCATTCGGAGTCACCCCCGACCAAATCTCACAATCCCGAACCAGAGGCCGTTCTGTGACAATTTGGAATTGAAACAAAAGCCTTGAAGAATCTAGAATTATGTACAATCTACTGCCCACAATACACAGTCTAGAAATTCCTAATCAGTTGAACGCTCTAAATTTTTCTCATAATCCGTACGACATTCTCCCTCCCTTCCATCCCAACAAAAAGAACCCAAAGAATTGTGTCCTCACATCATCACAAGTCAATAATTCAGTGGTAATTAATGCTGCCAAGGAAACGACCCAGTCCAGTTCTCCCAGGGGGATCAAAAATATTTAACAAGTGTCAAGTTAGGTTAATGAAAAAATTTAATGACCAGTCCTGTCAATATTATAGTGAGGATAAAATATCAGTTATTTACGAATCAAAAGGACTTACAGAAATAAACCAGGTCTAGGCGTTTACCCCCCCCCCCCAGAAAATACACCCCAGCAGGTCACGCACCTGAGACTCTAGGCAGTTGGGCCTATTAGACTTAGGTTGCTTGTTCACCTGCGAGTCTGGGCAACTTGGTGGTCACCTGTCAATCCTAAACTCGCTCACTCGCCTGAGACTCTAGGTGGGCGTGCCTATTAGGCTTAAGTCGCTTGTTCAGTTGCGAGTCCAGGCAGTGGCACCGTTGTGGTGGGGGGGGGGAAGGGTTCATTTGCCCCCCCCCCAATACTTTGGAATAAAACGTAATGTATTAAGTAGCTTTAAAACTGTTTAAAAGCTCGTTTTAAGTGTCAAATTGGGTGTATCCCATTTGAGCGCTTTCCCCTTTGAGCGCCATGGCGCGCAAATGGGAATTTCCTATTTGCGCGCCGTATTTTAATTAGTTCAGTTGTGTCCCATTTGAGCGCCAGATAATATTTTGCGTTTCCTCTTCATGTTGAAAATCGCTCTTCTCTTATCCAAGTCCGAAATTGAACTGAACTGAGCTAACAATCTTGCACCCTCTTATAACATTTACTTCGAGCGCCCATTAATCCTAATTTACGATGCAAGGTCAGGTGACCTAATTGCGTAAGCGATTGCACAACCGTTTACCCACAAAATGCAATAGGATTTAGTGTGGGAGCATATTTTTTTACCCTCTTATAACAAGTATTTAATGATGCCAGGAACAATATTTCTGGTTAGTATTAATAAGTCAGTTTGACAATGAAGAGCTCCAAGAATAAACAACTGCTAGAACACGACGGTTTCGTCTACAGATTCGATAAGCCGATTTCTGGAGGAAGAAAGAAGAGCTGGAGATGCATGAAGAAGGGATGTCTCGGGCGGTTACACACTGATTCCAGCGACGGCTCACCAGTTTCAGTTGGTACGCACGACCACAGCGCTGATCCTCTGCAGACCCAGCAGTACAAATTCCGGTCAGACCTTCGAAGCGAGTCAGCCCGTACTACTCGTCCGATTCCCGCTATCTACGACGGCCAGGTCGCAAGTGCTGCTGCCAGTGGGCTGAGTGCTTTGCCTCAGTTACCCTATAAGCACGTGAAGTCGTCCATGTACAGATCACGAAACAAGCTGATACCACCACTGCCCGCTGATACTATATCCGTACCGACGCCCTTGCCCCAGGCTTTCAGTGAGACGTCTGCAAACCAGAGATTCCTCCTCTTTCAGCTTCAAAATAACGCTGCGATTTGCTTTGCAACCGACGAGTCGTTAAGTCTGCTTGAACGAAGCCCGGAATGGTATATGGACGGCACCTTCGACTCAGCTCCGTCCCCATTCGGCCAGTTGTTCACCGTTCACGTTTTCTTCGGCGACAAGCAACGTCCCGCTGTCTTCGTGCTCATGGAGAGCAAGTCTGCGCAGCTTTACAACGACGTCTTCAGCGAGCTGATCCTACAGGCTGCGATGAAAGGAGTGACACTTCGCCCGACGACCGTCGTCTCTGATTTTGAGACCGGTCTGCTGACATCCGTGAAGCAAGTTTTTCCGGCCGCCAAGCACCGTGGGTGTTACTTCCACTTTTGCCAAGCAGTAATCAGAAACTTGGGGCGTCACTCAGTCCGTGAGCTGTACATGACCGATGCAGACTTCAACCTCTACGTTCGAAAGCTTCTGGCTCTGGCGTTCCTACCTCCAGCGATCGTCAGAATCAATTCTGGTCCAATCATTTCTCACATCGTTCGTACCTGGCCTTCGGCTCGTCCGTTTGTCACTTACTTCAGCCGTCAGTGGTTCGACCAATGTCCTCCTCATTTCTGGTCAGTCTACGGCATCCAGCGAAGGACAAACAACGACCTCGAATCATGGCACATGCGGTTTAACCGAAGAGTCGGTCGCTACCACCCGAACTTGTGGCAGTTTATCTCTTTCCTGAAGTAATAACAAGCTGTCGTCGATTCTGCAAGGACACAGCTACTCCAGGGTCATGTCATCCATCGGACGAAAAAGACGTATGCAAGGCTGAACGAACGACTCGAAAAGCTGTCGACGGAGTACAGGGCTGGAACTCGAACAGCAGACGAGCTTCTCTTGGGTGTCGCACATAACATTTCGCCGGATGTGTGATATTAGCAGTTTTTGTTTGTATTTTTACCAATATATTAATTTGAATTATCCGTTTTTGGCACGATTTTTGGGTGATTTCGTTCCATTTCTAAACGATCGTTGTGAAATAACTCTAAAAAAAGAGCCGAATATTTCGACTTGACGAGCAAGCCTTCTTCAGCGGCAATCAGTTCTTACCCTATGAACGTGCGTAAAATCTTCACTTATATTCTTCACAAGCTTAACAAACGTTTAGCTTCTTAACTCTCAGTACAGAGTTATTTCACAACCATTGACCCAATAAAATCCTCAGTTTTGTTCGTTGTCTTCGTGGCAATAAATATTTGTACAGGTCAATGTGGCAGCAAACCACGCTTCATCCACCGCAAAATCACAATTTTGGGTTTGGCGCTCAAATGGTACTCCGTGGCGCTCAAATGGGAACAAAATTCCGTGGCGCTCAAATGGAACAAAATTCCGTGGCGCTCAAATGGGAAAGCGCTCAAATGGGAACACCCCGTCAAATTTGCCTTTTACTTTGAGCAGATATTTTTTTTCAGTTAATCCATGGTCATTTTTATCATAAGAAAAACAAGAAATATAGGGGTCCACTAAACTTCATTATATGTTCCACATTAATATTTTTCCAAATATACTGCCTCTGAACCTTATCATCAAGTAAAAATGTGAGCCTGTTTTACCTCATTTGCTCAGATCAATTTTTGCCCCTGATATTTGAGGTGCCTTCACTTCCTTAAATCTATCAGTTCAAGACCAGATTCTCTTGTTTTAAAACTTTCAAAAGTGGAAATTAATTCACCCTCTACACCTGCAAATAGGACAGAAATGGAATCACTGAAGAATAGTAAGGTAGAAGTACAGAGAATATAATTTCCTGAATGAAAAAGAAATCATTGAAAAAGAAAATAAGACTTAGTGCTCTTTATAATGATATTCGTACTATAACTAGATAGGTCAAATCAGTTGCAGTTTGGTCATGGAATTTGTTAGAGGGGGATCCGTTCCAGCAATCATTTAATTGTTTTAATTTTTTATCCAGCACTAATTGAAACTCTGATTCTCTTATTTGTCATTCTTATGCCTAATAAGCGCTGATAACGTCCTATTCCTTACGTTTTGGATTCACAAACTAATCCATAATTTAGAACTGCCACTATGTATAATGCCATACTGACCTCTTGCAGTTTTTGCTTTTCTAAATATTTCTTTTAACCAACTCCAAAGAAATTGACATAAATGTGCTAAGAATTATGACTGAAATTAGTTGCATTTCAGACAACACCAGCGCTACTTGTGGGACATTTATCTTTCTGCAAAAGCATGCTGTACGAAATCTCTTTCGAGAATAGAATAAAGTGAATTTAAACAAAATATGTATATTTGTCTCACAATTTAGAAATGGGGTATGCATGTATAAGCGGTATCAACCCATTCTATTTTTCTACTGTTATCAGTTTTATCATGCAGCACTAAGAGACCGAGCTTTGCTTGTGAAGAGAATTTTAGTCATAAAAACGATAGTAAGAGTAACCCCCCTCCGGATATGTATGCCCCCACACCCTGATTTACACAAGAAAAACTTTTTTTGTAATTTCTATAAAATTCGTGTTTTTAAACAAAGATACAAAGGGGGAGGTAATTTTCAAACTCTAGGAATAAATTTTCCCTTCCAATACAGACTTTTCATTCAATTTAATTTTCAATTTACTTTAAATCGGGCCATTTTCATTTAATTTAAGGTTTCTGCCGCAATAATGCCAAAAATTGTTAAGATATTCTAGATATTCTTTGTCAAACAATGCATATCTGATAAGTAAATAGTTTTAACTTTATTATTCGAATATTTTCAAATCTGAAATTCAATTAAATTTCAATTCAATTTATTGAAATAAAAACAAAACCTAACACCAATAGTAATAAAGATCCTAGAAGCGAACTTGTTAAGGACCATAACGATAAAAAATTGAAAATGAAGAAGAAGGGAAAAAAGAAGCAGAAGAAGTAAAAAAAGAGAAAAGACGGTTAATTAAAGCGAATTGGTTAAAATAGCAAATTGATAAAATACTGACGCTATTTAAATGAGGAGAATATGTCAAAATATAATGTTAGACAGTCTGTGGTAATATTTTGACTTATCTTGCATCTTTGCTTAGACACCGCTATTACGCTGCCTATGAAGTTTTTTTTCGGCTTAATGTAGCCCAGTGATAGCAAATCTATTTATTAACATAAATCAGCGATCCCACAAAAAAATCGCATTAATAAAAGATCATAATTAATATTTCAATGAATCACACATATTTAAAAGTTTAGTACAAAAAATTGGATCTTACAGAGCCAAAATCGATTCAAAATTACGAGCAAATGAATAGCGCGATACCCGGTTCAATTAGAATTAATCACAAAAAGTTTTTGCACAAAATAATTTTTTCAGAAAAAAGTAAAGAACTCCATTAAACCAAAAAATAAACAAAAATAGAATTGTAATGGAATCAATTTCCAAGACCCCGAAATTTTCCCAGTAAAATAAAATTGCTCAGAATATAAACCCAAAGAATTCAAGTAATACTTAATTGTCAAATTTAAAAAGTAGCGAAACATTGTATTACAATTGTAACTATGAAAAAAATAGTTCCCACAAACAAGGTAACAGTAATAAATATCCAGAATGACCAATTTCACATGACATGCAACCAACCATGTAATCTAAATCTTGAGTTTGAAATTCCAAACGATCAACAGATGGTCACTTGAGATAAGAAATAAAACTATGTATTCCGCTATAATTACAAGGTAAAAACTTTGAAAATCAGTTTCTCGAGATACAAAAGTAAAACTAAATATTCCGCTGTAATTACAAGGTAAAGCTTTAAAAACACTTTCTTGAGATACAATGTAAAACTATGTAGCTCGCTCTAATTATAGGGTAAAAACTTTATTCAGCTAAGAAAAATTCCAAAGTGAAGTTTTAAAGAGTAATAAATCGTATCAAAAGTAAGTTAAAATCGAATAGCTGATTGGTACAGCACTGTCCAATAGTAATAGAGGACCAATAGGATCAGTATAATACGCTCTTTAGTAACGCCCGAATGTAACCTTCGGCTAAAATCTCAGAGTATAGTATTTTCGAACTTGGCAATTTTGGAGTTAGTCTTACACGAGTTTTTTTACAGTCTTATGTCAATCTTGTTTGAATCTTATGGGAGTCTTATTTGAGACTCGGGCCAGTTTTATTGTAGACTCATTTTCAACCTATATCTTAAGTGAATTTAATAGACAATAGTACTGGACGTTACTTGTATTACCAGTGTGCAGTTTTAGCATTGTGTCTTATACCGCAAGTGTTTTGATATACCGAAGCTCTGTTCCAGTTATGTGAGTAAATAAATGCATCACTTTCTTATTTTATTCTCTTTATGCTAGTATTTCTCAAGATAGCTTGTCCTTGTGGCTCCACTCGCTCTCAAGGGAACCTGAATCCATTCAATCTGATTTCGACTCAGTATGGCCGTTAATGCGAGCTCCCCATTCGTGCTGCTAATTTAAGCTCCCTACACACAAAGTTCCGCCTCCACTTAGGTATGCTGATCACGAACCGTCAGCTAAGAGTTTAACTGAAAATCCCCATTGAAATAATTAATTTAAAACTCCTATACAAAGAAATAACTTAAAGCAGAAGAACAAACTCTTTTTATTGAAAACTTCCCTTTCCTTGAAAAATTGCTTTATTATTATCGAACCCCCCCATTACAGAATCAAATATTCTACCAAGCATACAACTACCACAAATCAGTATCATAAATAAATGAAATCCAAAACAAGCAGAAATTAAAATAAGTCAAACTCAAAATGATCAGAAATTAAACTGAGTAGGGTTCAAAACCCTATACTTTCTAAAAGTCTGAATATAGTTTGTACTTTACTGAAAAAATTCAAATTAATTTACTGAAAAAAATGTGCATTGTCAGCATAAAATACATATGCTGATATTTATTCCTTAAAATCTTAATTAATTTTTGTTTTCTTAGCTATAAGTGAAAACATTTAAAATAATTTTTTCTCAGTAAAGTGCAAATTATATTCTGGCTTTTAAAAGACATAGGGTTTAGAACCCTACTCAGATTAATTTCTGCTCGTTTTCAGTTTGACTCATTTTAATTTCTGTTTGTTTTTGGTTTCATTTGTTTATTGATACTGATTTGTGGTAGCTGTATGTTTGGCAAATTATTTGATTGTACTTTAGTTAATTTTTGGTTTAATAGAGTTCTTTACTTTTTTTGAAAAACTTATTTTGTGCAAAAAGTCTTTTTGATTAATTTCTGTTTGTTTTATATTGACATAGTCTTTTTCAGGGAGAAAGACTGAGACTCTTCTGAATTGCCAGAGCTTTCAACTACGTTGAACAAAATGACTGCCTCACAACCTAATTTCCAGAGTTTTCAACTATGTTGAACAAAATGGCTGTCTCAAAATTTTGATTGGATATGTTTGGATAAATGGATGGCGTGGAAGAGGTGTTAGTTGCCTTCTAATCACTTTCGAATATTAAAAAAGGCACTAGCCATTTCAATTTCCAATCGAATGAGAACCTTTTGAAGTTTCTACGACAACGCTTTCTATGAAAACCTTACTTGCCCCCAGGGCATAACTTATAACCCTTGGCCTGAGGGCTGTGGAGGTTGGGGGGTGTCATCCTCAAAGACCTAATATTCAGAACTTTCAAATACGTTGAACAAAATGGCTATCTCAAAATTTTGATTGGATGTGTTTGGGGAAAAGGTGGGCGTGAGAGGGGTGTTAGATGCTCTCCAATCCCTTTTGACCTTAAAAAGAGCACTAGCCCTTTGAATTTCCAATCGAATGAGCACTTTTTGATACTTCTACGACAAACTTTCTATAAAAAACGTTATATGCCCCAAGGAAATAACTTACGACCCTTGGCATGAGCGCTATGGGGGGAGGTCTGTCATCCTCAAAGACATAATTTCCAGACCTTTCAACTACGTCGAACAAAATGGCCACATCAAAATGTTGATTGTAAATGTTTAGGGAAATGATGGGCGTTGGGGAGGGGGGGGGAGTCTCCCTCTGATTATTTTCGACTAATAAAAAGGGCAATGACCCTCTCAATTTCTAATCGAATGATCCCTTTTTGAAGTTTATATGACACAGCTTTCTATAATAACCCTATATGCCCCCAGGGCATAACTTATAACCCTCGCCCTGAGGGCTGTGGGGGAGTTTCCTCCTCAAAAACATAATTTCTATCTGGAAGTCAACTACGCTGAACCAAATGGCTACCTTAAAATTTTGATTGGATGTGTTTGGGGAATTGGTGGGCGTGGAAGGGGTGTTAGTTGTCTTCCAATCACTTTCGACTATTAAGAAGGGCGCTAGCCATTTCAATTTCCAATTGAATGAACCCCCGTTTGAAGTTTCTAAGGCAACGCTTTCTATGAAAACCTCATATGCCCCCAGGACATAACTTATAACCCTTGGCCTGAGGGCTGTGGGGAGGGGAGGGGGGCTGTCATCCTCAAAGACATAATATTCGGAACTTTCAACTACGTTGAACAAAAATGGCTATCTCAAAATTTTGATTGGATATGTTTGGAGAAAAGGTGGGCGTGAGAGGGGGGTTAGATGCCCTCCAATCACTTTCGACCTTAAAAAGGGTGATATCCCTTTGAATTTCTAATCGAATGAGCCTTTTTTGAAGCTTATACGACAAAACTTTATATAAAAGCGTTATATGCCCCAATGGCATAACTTACGACCCTTGTCATGAGGGCTATGGGGAGAGGGTTTTCATCCTCAAAGATCATTTCCAGACCTTTCAACTACGTTGAACAAAATGACAATATCAAAACGTTGATCAGGAATGTTTGGGGAAATGATGGGCGTTGGGGGTATGGGACGATTCTCCCTCTGATTACTTTCGACTATTAAAAAGGGCAATAGCCCTCTCAATTTCCAATCGATTGAGCCCTTTTTGAAGTTTCTACGACAGAGCTTTCTATAAAAAAAACCTTTTATGCACCCAGGGCATTACTTACAACCCTTGCCCTGAGGGCTGTGGGGGAGTCACCTCCTCAAAAATATAATTTCTATATGGAAATCAACTACGCTGAACCAAATGGCTATATCAAGATTTGATTGGATTTGTTTCAGAGTATGGTTGGCGTGGGAGGGGTGTTAGTTGCCCTCTCATTTCTTTTGACTATTAAAAAGGGCAGTGACCATTCTAATTTCCTATTAATTTAACTCTTTTTGAAGTTTCTACGACTACTCTTTTAATACAAAGTGCCCTTGTTTAAATAAATAAAACATTGAGCCAACATCGCTCTTTACTTAGGCAGCGCTATTGCGCTGCCTATGATAGAGCTTGGCTCAATCATGAAATTGAGCATCCTGTGCAGGGTGTAGGGGTTGGGGAAAGTGGAGGGGGGATATGTACTGCAGCATTAGTGGTGAATCTGGCTGAAAAAAAACCCGAGTGTATACGAAATTCATCTTCGCCCACCCGAAAGCTTGTTTACGCTATACTACTGTCGTGTGCAGAAACACATTGTTGCCAGTTTTAGTAAAAGCCAAGCACTAGCACTTATATTTATAATTGTTTGATGTGTGTTTATTGTTTATAATGTATTGCGTAATGTTTTTAAATTTACCAAGTAGCGTGTTTGTTAAATAGTTACTTTTCTTCACTACAGCTTGAATAGTACCTAGTTTAATAGCACCCCCTCTTGCCCCCACCCCCAAATAAAAATACTGCAGCTACGCCCCTGAGTCCAGGCGACTTGTCGGTCGGACTTGCATGCAAACAAGTGACATATGCCTAGTCTCATGGGGGTTACCCGCGGTGAGGTGTTGTCCGTGGGGAGGAGGGGTTCGGAGGGGGGGGGTAAACGTTTGCTCTCGCAAAAAACATTACTACTAAACACAAGAAGTTGTTTAACCCTGACCTTGCCAAAAATGACATTTCTTCAAGAGTTTTTAAAGAATTCTTAAGCGGTAATTGCAAATCAAGTCGTTGCAATTTGTTGCACTTGTGTACACTCTACCTATCGGGAAAATGTAATAAACTCGAGGGTAATTTTAATCACGCAAATATTTGCACCGTTTTGTCCAGTGGTCGTTGTTAGGGTTGCATTAACGCTCAGGTTAAGGTGTCCTCTCTCTTTTTACCAACTGTCAGTTAGAAAATTAGATGAGTTTTCAAAAGATAGAAAATACAAGAATCGTTCATCTTTATTGTTTTTTTAGTGTATCGTGCTAATACAAAAATCCCTCATCAAAGATTTTCAAACGCAGCTCAAGAAATTAACACACCCTTTCCAGTCATCAATTCTCCCTTCGCCTTTAATCAACTCCCGCACGTGGACAAGAGATACCCTCCTCGTTATGATATTACACACAGTCTCTTTGAAACGTCAGTCCCCACTCCTCCTTCCCTAACTTTGGAAAACAATTTTCCTTCTTATAGCATACTTCCTCCCCCATATAAAAGCGGCCCTATACCCTTCCCACTTTCCCACAAACAAACGATTTCTTGACTGAATGTTTCCAAAATGACAGCCACCTGCCCCTTACATCCTCCTTTTTTGGAGAGTCAATCTGGTTACCCTAAAAAAAGGAGAACACAAATTTCCTTGCGTTTCGCCAACAACGCCCTCCATAGCCGCACGGACAAATTACCTTTCCCCTAGTCAATTACCTCCCTTCCTCCTTTGACATCACCTCCTTCGTTCTGCTTTTTAAGAAATATCCCCATTCTTACCAGGGAAAAATTATCAAAGGAAAAATAGAGAAGAACTTTCGTCACGTACATTGTGAACATGTTAAATAAGTGAGTGTGTTGCTTTCTTTAAGTTTTCTTTAAACTAAATTATGCTTTGCAGATTTTAATCACAAGACTAAATGCCCTTGTGTTATTTTATTTTGTTTATATCCTTTTATTTTGGGAGTTTTAATTATTCTTGACATTTTTCACAATATTTTTGACATCTGATAATTTTTTTCTGACTTATATTGGCTTGTTCTTTTTGTATGTGCTTTACTCTAAAGGGCGAATTCGGCCCATTTAGGCTTGTGTAAGCTATTTTCCAGAAATATTATCTCATCTTATTTCATGTCAGAGTTTTGCTATCGATTAACAATTTTAAGTGTGACAAATATAAAAGGATGCGGATCTTGACTTTATAGATCAAACCGACGGTGCGGATCTCTGTTTCATAGCCCATTAGTCAGGAAGTGCAATTGGAACTTGGGGGCCAGCCATCCTGTAAATTATAGCAAATATAAATACTTGGTAATTACCTAAAACGTTGTTTGATGTTTTGTTTGTTCTTAAATATTCTGAATTTAACTTATTTTATTTTAAATTTAATTTTTAATTAATTTAAAATTTATTTTGATAGTAATTAGCTTAAATAAGTAATTAATTAATAAAAAAAAATAATCAGTTTAACTTATTAATTTCAAATTTTAAAAATAAACGCTTAAGTTTAAACTTCGTTAATTTTAAACTTATTTTTTAAAACTTAATTTAAGTTCAGTTCTTGCAAACCAAATGACCCTAAATATCTGTTATGTCAAACATGACTTCGACGCTTTTCAACAAATCAAAAAATCGCCAACTTAATGTATTTTTTTTTTAATAAAGTAGATTGCAAGCTCTATTTGTGTTGAAGAGGGAACGCTTGGGCAATAATTAAATTTCGTAGAAACTGAGCACAACGTTCAACAGCCACGTCCTCGACGTGCTGATGCATAGATGTAAATCATAAGCATTGGCTAAGCAGTTTGAAACTGAATCAAAAGACATGAAAATAACTGCATCAGACGTATCCTTGATATTCAACTTGTAACTGATTAATTAAAAGCAGAAGATGATGTTATTTGATACGCAAGGCTAGAAAGGTGAAGGTGACCTATCCTATGATGTTTAGTGTTGGCTCCTTTCTGGAATCAGAAAACGTGGGTCGTAGATCGTGAAGCTTGGACGTTATCTTGAGAAAGTGCTGTGTATTGAGTTTTGGCTATTCTAATAACTGCAAATTGCGCACAAATTTTCTCTTTCAGACCCTCTTAGTTGCCCTTTTGTAATGTTTGACCTGAATAGACCAGAATTCGGCACATTTTCTTGGTCTCTTTGGCATTTTGTTTTTGTAGCCTGTCTAATTTTCTCTTCCACTTACAACTGTGTGTTTTTGGGTGTTTCATACTCACAAACTAGCTTAGTCCAATTAAACAAACACAGCTTAAGAAAAATGCCAAATTGAAAACAGCCTAGAACTGATAAACAAAAGCAAGCAGTTCAATTGAAAGGTAATTTATCACCATTTTCTTTATTATAGTACTTTTTATAGCAAAAGAGATCTGGAAGGGAAGAGGGCTGCCTAAATTTCTTAGAGAAGAAGAAAAGGCTACAAAATGATAACAAACAAAAAGAGTTGAGAAAAATGTGCGGGGGATGGAAAACGCATAACTCATACTACAGAGTTTACTATTCCACATACCTAACTTTGAAATTGCACAAAAACACTTGAACTACTCAAGAGAAACCTAATTAATGAGATTAATGAAATAGAGTTACCGGAACTAGCTGCCCATAATATTGGGCTCCTCCCGTCATTGTCAATGGCATTGACGTCTGCCTTATTCTTTAACAGGTGCCTAAGCAGTTCCAAACTGCATCGAGTATTGCTTACTTGTGCGGCGTAGTGCAATGGATGGGCTCCATGAATGTCAGGAATTGAAACTAAAGCACCATATTTCATTAGGAATTTCAGTATTTCCAAGTCTCCACACACTATAATACAAAGGATTAATTAATGTCTTTTGTTTTGTACATGTTCCGTTGCAGCGCAGTATCAATTCATAATTTAGTGTAACTTACATTTTCTATTCTTGTCATTTGTATTAAATAAAATGAAAAAGAAATCTTTTTTATGTTGGAAAGAAGATATGCGTTCTGAAGTCCTTCTCTAGGAAAATCATTTCTTTGGTAAACATGAAAAGGGGTGCTGTTCCCCTATCCTTAAGAAATTTAAGTTGATAATTTTTTCAAAATTTTTTATTTAGAATAATGTCCCACCTTCTTGTTTTTTAACATACAAGAATTCCATCAGTTTTTACTACTTCTTGGAAGTTCAACCCCGATTTTAATTACAAATTAAATTTTTTTGAAGGTTCTATTATCAGTTTAAGAGAAAAGCAGCTTGAACCCACTGCTCTTTCTCTTGAGCGAAAAACCCAGTTGGTTGGAAAGACAGGACGACTAGAAGAGCCACAAAATAAAAGACACTTCTCTCTCAGACAATCAACCTGTGAAATAAAGTACCAAAAAGCACTGATTACTATGCAGCCAGCAGATACGTCCATATAAATGGCTAGCCCAAACCGACGGAAATTTTGCCATTTCTTTGTCGGAACAAAATTTCAGTAACGTAAAGAAGTGAGGCAAGATTTTTATGACATGCATTTTTCTTCTTCAATGGGTACCAATCAGTTTTGTGACTTTTACTAAAGAACAATTCTTTTATTAAATGTTTAAAAAAATACGTGTAGTTGTTCTAAATTGCAGTGAACTATTGACAACACACATCAGTGAACTATTGACTGAATAATGTGATACAAACTGCAACTCTGATCCCCCTTTCAACCAAAATGTGATAAAAGCAATGTTGATGCATTAAAAAAAAGCTTATTGATGGATGTGCAGAGAGATGACACAAAAAATTACATCAAAGATATAGTCAGTAGCTCAGCATATGTATGAGACCAGCTTACCACATCATACCTCGTGAACTACTGGCAAAAGAACCCTTAATTAAAAAGTCATCATGGAGGCACACGGGTGATACGGTGGAAAAGGTTTTGTTATAAGAGTCATCGAAGAAACACACCGGTCATACGGTGGCACACAATACAATTGATTCTGTGTTAGAGAATTTTTTTTATTCTTCTGTGTTAGAGAAAATAATAAATTTACTTATAAACGAAGGGCTTTCGCTTGAAGATTTGATGAACTAGCTATTGGAGGTAGATTTTAATGCTGATATATCCGTTAATTGACGAGATGGTGACAAAAATGCAGTAGAGCAAGATGACGAGAATGCTGAAAAAACGGTAAACAGGACGAAGCTGCAATCTCCTGTAATGCTATGTGTGACGAGGATTTGTCGGCTGCTGCCTCGCTTTTACGTTAATCTCACGAGCACAGTGTTGATGTAGAAAATATTCTGAGTCTAAATGAACTTCAAGGAAAACTGACAGTGGTCTCTCTTTCATAGGAAGCGCAATAACGCTGCCTAAGTAAAGGACGATGTTGGCACAGTGCATTATTTATTTGTTTCTTTTTTTCTTTGTTTTAGACAAGGGCACTTCGTATCGAAGGAGTTGTCGTACGAACCTCAAAAAGGACTTATTTGATTGGAAATTTGAAGGGCTTGTGCCCTTTTTAATAGCCGAAAGTTATTGGAAGGCAACTAACACTCCTTCCACGCCCACTATTTCCCCAAACACATCCAATCAAAATTTTGAAATAGCCATTTTGTTCAACGTAGTTGAAAAATATGGAAAATATGTATTTAAAGAGGACACTCTCCCACAGCTCTCAGGGCAAGGGTTTTAAGATATTCCATGGGGGCATATAAAGTTTTTATAGAAAGTGTTGTCATAGAAACTTCAAAAAACAGCTCATTCGATTGGAAATTCAAAGGGCTAGTGCCCTTTTTAATAGTCAAAAGTGATTGAAGGGCAACTAATCCTCCTTTGACGCCCACCATTTCCTCACACGCTTCAAATCAAAATTTTGAGATGGACATTTTGCTCAACATAGTTTAAAGTTCCGGAAATTAGGTCTTTGAGGATGACAACCCCCCAAAGCCGTCAGGGCAAGGGTTGTAAGCTGTGTCATGGGGACATATAAGGTTTTTATAGAAAGCGTTGTCGTAAAAACTTCAAAAAGGGCTCATTCGATGGGAAATTCACAGGGTTAGTGTCCTTTCTAATAGTTGAAAGTGATTGGAGGACAACTAACCCTCCTCTCAAGCCCACCATTTCGCCAAACACAAGCAATCAAAATTTTGAGATACCCATGTTGTTCAACGCAGCTGAAAGCTATGGAAATTAGGTCTTTTAAGATTATAACCCCCTCAGACCCCTCAGGGCAAGGGGTGTAAGTTATGCCCTGGGGGCATATAAGGTTTTATAGAAAGCGTTGTTGCATAAACACCAAAAAGGGCTTATTTGACTGGAGATTGAAAGGGCTAGTGCCCTTTTTAATGGTCGACAGTGATTGGAGAGCAACTAACCCCCTCTCACGCACACCATCCCCAAACTCATCCAATCACAAATTTAAAATAGCGATTTTGTTCGACGTAGTTGAAAGTTCTGGAAATTATGTCTTTGAGGATGACAAACCCCCCCAACCCCTTAGGACAAAGGTTGTAAGTTATGCCCTGGGTGCATATAAGGTTTCTATAGAAAACGTTGTCGTAGAAACTTCAAAAAGGGCTCATTTAATTGGAAATTGAAAGGGATAGTGCCCTTTTAAAAGTCGAAAGTGATTGGACGGCAACTAACTCTCTCTCACGCCCACAATTTTCCCAACACCATCCAATCAAAATTTTGAGATGCCATTTTCTTCAACGTAATTGAAAGTTCTGGAAATTAGGCCTTGCAGGATGACACCCCCCCCCCCCCCCCCACAGCTGTCAAGATAAGGGTTGTAAATTATGCCCTGGGGGCATATAATGTTCTTATAGGAAGAGTTGTCGTTGTAACTTCAAAAGGGCTCATTCAATTGGAAATTGAAAGGGCTAGTGCCCTCTTTAGTAGTCGAAAGTGATTGGAGGGCAACTAGCCCCCCTTCTCACTCCCACCATTTCCCCAAACATACCCAATCAAAATCTTGAGATAGTCATTTTGTTCAACATAAATGACAGTTCTAGAAATTATGTCTTTGAAGATGACAAACTCCCCAAACCCCTCATATATGGTTTTTATAGAAAGCGGTGTCGTAGAAACATCAAAAAGGGCTCATTTGATTGGAAATTGAAAGTGCTAGTGCCCTTTTTAACAGTTGAAAGTGATTGGAGAGTAACTAATCCCCTCTCAAGCCCATCTTTTCCCCAAACACATCCAATCACAATTTTGAAATAGTCATTTTGTTCGAAGTAGTTGAAAGTTCTGGAAATTATGTCTTTAAGGATGACGAACCCCCCACACCCCTCAGGGCAAAAGTTGTAAGTTATGCCCTGGGGATATATAATATTTTTATTGATAGAGTTGTCGTAGAAACTTCAAAAAGGGCTTCATTCAATTGGAAATTGAAAGGGCCAGTGCCCTTTTTAAAAGTCGAAAGAAATTGGAGGACAACTAACCCTCCTCTCACGCCCACCATTTCCCCAAACATATCCAATCAAAATTTTGAGATGACCATTTTGTTCAAAGTAGTTGAAAGTTCTGGAAATTAGCTCTTTGAGGATGACAACCCCTCGCCTCCCCCAAGCCGTAGGGTAAGGGTTTTAAGTTGTGCCACGGGGGCATAAAAGATTTTCATAGAAAGGGTTGTCGTAAAAACTTCAAAAAGGGCTCATTCGATTGGAAATTGAAATAGTGTGGCAACTTTTACCACAGTAACCAATAATTAGTTCTAAAATTGGTCTCAATCAGAAACCCTTATCGCTGTCTAAATTCACAAAGTGCAAAGATTTTCAAACAGATGTCTTTATTCTACAAAGTTCAGGAAAGGTCTGACCATTTCATACGAAAAAAACATTCATTCAAAACGAAACTAGCTTATCTTGGCTCTCCGCCAAAACAGGTAATTAGCCTTTTTTCAAGTCACACACTTACGAACTAAAATCTCAGAAAATAAATATCACGACGTGAAAATAAGGAAAGAAAAATTATGAACCATCACATCCCTTCCCCCTTAGGCACGGTTTCATGAGTTATTCCTTCAAGGCCTCATTTATGACAAGAAAAGAGGAAGGGCCACCTTGAGCACTATTTACAAGAGAGGCACCACTTTGGCTTAACTCTTTGGCTTCAAGATATCGCAGGTGGTCCTCAAAAGTGTCACTGAAGATCGTAATATCGTCGATGTAGCAGCGACAGAATTTCAAATCTCTGAGAACACGATCCATGATCTTTTGGAATCGTCCACTTGCTCCTTGAATCCCGAATGGCATTACGAGAAACTCGTATAGACCATTTGGTGTCACAAATCCTGTCTCGTCTATGCTATTAGGGTGCAGTTTTGTCTGTCAATATCCTCAGGTTAAGTCTAGCTTGCTGATAAATTTAGCCATTCCCATTCCCTAAAGGATCTCATCCGTGCGAGGCAATGGGTAACAATTTTGCCTTGAAATTTCATTTAATTCCCCATAATCGGCACAAAATCGAACCGTCCAATCTGTCTTTGGTACTAGTACTATCGGCGACGAATAATCACTCTCCGACGGTCTTATGATTCCTTCTTGCAGCATCTTAGCCACTTCGGTTTCTATCAGGCGCCGTGTTGCTGCTAGATTTCAATATGGTTTTTTCCGCAACCGGGGGTTACTGCTTGTATAGATCTCATGCATCACAAGATCGGTTTTCCCATGTCTGTCCGAAAGGGTCGTTCTGTATCTTCTCAATATTTTAGCTAAATCCTTTCTCTAACCATGAATCAAAATTCCATTTATGGATGTCTGGAGGGCTTCTTCGAAGTGTCCATCATTTCCTGCACTCTTATAGTCCGTCCTCTCTTCCATATTTGTGTCCGCATAGTTGTCTGCTTGAATAAATAAGATTTCGTTTGGATTGGCCCTGTGGTACTTTCTAAGAAGCTTTGCATGGAGAAGTTTCGCTTTCTTTCTCCTCTTTGGAAATTCCACTAGGTAAGTCACACTTCCGGATTTCTTCAGGATCTTGTACGGGCCTTGCCACTGTACCTCAAATTTGCTATTTCCATACGGTAAGAGCACCAGAACTTCCTCTCCCAGTTTGAACTCTCTGGACTTCTGGTTGTGATTATACCAGCTCATCTGTCGTTCCTGACTTGCCAATAAGTTTTGATGTGCGATCTCGGTCTATTTGCTATGGCATTCTCCCATATTGACCAGCTAACTGATTACTGATTCAGACCCACCTTTCTTTTTCTCCCCTCTCTCCTCTTGTAACACATCTAATGGTCCTATGACGTGATGCCCATAGTTTAGCTCGACTGGTGAGAAACCTGTCAAAGCCTGTTTAGTCTCCCTGTAGGCAAACAAAAGGCATGGAAGATACTGATCCCACTTCTTCGGCTTGTCTCTGACATATTTTCTTAGCATCTGCACTATGGTCCCATTTAGCCCCTCAACCAATCCATCCATCTCCGAATGATAAACACTGGTACGAAAGGTTTTAATGGCAAGGGTTTCGTACAGTCTTTGCATAGCTTGGGAGATGAGGCTACTTCCATTGTCGGTCATAATCACGAAAGGTATCCCGACTCGAAAGAAAAACTTGATCAATTCGTCAGCTATCTTTTGTGCGTGGGTCGAGCAAAGCGGTATAGCCTCCGGATATCTGGTTGCATAGTCGCTTATCACTAGGATCTACTTGAAACGAACTTTAGTACGCTCTAAAGGTCCCACCAGGTCCATTCCTATGTTGTGGAAAGGAGTTTCAATGATAGGGAGGGGTTTTAATGGCACCTTCTCAATCTGGGGTTTTCTGGCTATCATTTGGCAATCATGACATTGTTGGCATTGTTTTGCTACGTCCTGATAAACATTCGGTCAAAAGAATCTTTCTATAATCCTGTCGGTAGTTCGTTGCCTGCCCATATGCCCTCCCATAGGTGAATTATGGGCCGTTTTTAGCACGTCTGTTCTATGGGCTGAAGGAACCACTAATTGCCACTTCTGCTCGTCCCAGCCTCCATCATTGACTACTCTGTGAAGGATATCATCCCTTACAATGAAATCTTTTGCCTCTGTAGGTTCGGTCTTAGCCCGCACCTGGAATTCTTGCTAGGTCTTATCCACCCTCTGTAACTCAGCAAAACTTTTCCCTTTCTGTACAGGTATCATGGGAGCCTCCTCTCCGTCTGACTTGCCCTGAGAGGCGGCCTTCCTTTCTCTACGCTTCTGCCCCCAACTCCTCCGTGCTTTTCCTCCTCCAGAATACATTGAGTGGTTGAAATCAAACAGTCTTGCCTCCAAAATATCCGTTTCTAACTCACCCAGCTTGCTTGCTCTGGCTCTCGTTGTCACAAACACATCAATTTCCGAATCTACCAGCCTAGAGAATTCTGGAAAATGTTTCCCTACCCGGAACTTCTTTGGGATCCGATCCGAAACTGCAACCTTCACTGGAAGCTCAAGAAGCAAACAATCTACTTATTTCACCCGTACGTCCACTACTACCGTAGGGTATTCGTGAGTGTCGCCATGTACACATCTTAAGCTTCTAGGCTTCTCCAGCACCATGACTTTTCTGGTACCAGCTCCGAGTGCTGAACTGTTATGTCCACTCTACTGTCCACCAGCATTTCAAAATTCCTTCCGTCTAGTTTGCCATGAAGTACTACCGCTGCCCCTGCCGACTCCTGGTGATTGGGCCTTTCCGGGCTCTCAGCCAGGAAACCCTGTCACCTATTTTCTGGCTGCTGCTTTTTCTCGGACAGTTTTTCGCAAAGTGTGAAATGCCATTACGCACAAAGCAGGCTCTCCTGTTTCCTGCTCTGTGACTCTCACGCAAGCTTCCTCCCTTGGACTCAGCTCTCGCTTGATGACTACTTTCCCCTCCTTTACGGTTGCCGTCAAAACTTCTCTGTTTCCTTCCCTTCTTGCCCGGACGCTGGTCTCTGTTATCACCACCCATCCTCAAACAATCTTTCGCTGTTTTACGAGCTAGAGCGCTAGCTTCCACAGAAAAACAGCTTCCTTAAGAGTTTTAAACTGCCTTTCCCGAAGGGCTACCAAAACCATTTGATAGTTTAAGAAACTTGGAGAAAAGGTGGGCGTGAGAGGGGGGTTAGTTGCCCTCCACTCGCTTTTGACTATTAAGAAGGGCACTTAACCGAAGAAGAGATTCATAAAACGACAGAAATCCTCTATAAAAGTAGAGCAAGCACATGCTAGGACCTGCAGGTGGTACGGCACTGCCTCCGTAAACTGTTCCACCTGTAATAGCTCAAAAATTTCTTCTACATCCTTCAGTGGCACAACCACTCTGGCTGGCCGGGTGCTTGTTACGGCCAGATTCTCTGCCTGCGCTCTCAGCGATGTTACACTGAGCCATCTATTGAAGTTGGTTGCCAGCTTCCTTCCGAATTCTCGGTAGGATTCCTTTTCTTTTTTTCTTCCACCTCGGAAGCGTATGCGATACGTTTCATTTGTGACAGAATACTTCTCAAATATTGCCGTCTTACCCAATCGTAATCGGCAAATCTATCCTCCGATAAACTTAACATTGTCTCCAGTGCGGGACCGGATAGAACTGAATACAGCTGTGTAGCCCACTGTTCCCTAGGCCAGCCACTTGCCGTCGCCGTTTTTTCAAACATACCTAAAAATGAGTCTATGTCATCACTAGCTGTGAGCTTCATTGGCTTGGGCCTAATTGTAGCTTGTGAGTAGGGACCCATTATCCAATACAGAGCGAAAAACGGGGCGAACATGATCACGTGCCTATTTCTAGGCCAATCAGAGGACTAGAATACTGGGTGAACACGGTGACATCACCAGACTCCCTGGAATTTAAGCATTGAATTTTACGTAATTTGCTTGTCGAAACTGCGTATTATCTGTTATGACACCATTTCACCTCATGAACATTCTTTATAATATTCGTGCTTCAAACCTGAGATAACAGTTCGTTTGAGAGCATGAATAGACCTTGCTTTACTTCTCGACTGTGTTCTGTTAATACACAAGTACCATTTAACCAGTGTTGTCAATATTAATTATGCTTTAGCATTCTAGTATACTAAAAAGTTGATACTAATAAAGATGTAGATGCCAAGAAAAGAATTGTAATAAAGAAATTCAGAACAATCCTTAGAAATGAACTAGTGAGACGATTATGGCTATGAACCATCAAGGACCGTAAGCACCAATGACCCTAACCATCAAGGACCTCAACCTCCAAGGCACCTCTCTCCCCAACCACCAAGGGGGCACCCTCCCTCCAACTTTTTTGAGGACACCCCCCAATTTTTCAATATAGAAGCTCCATTAAGAGTTATAAGCCTGTAAGAAAAAAGTTATCAGAACGTTATATTAGACCTCATCTTTCGGGAATTAGACAAGCGAATGCTTTGAACATTCAATTCTGACACTTTTTTGCTTAACATTATGAAATATGACAATTTAGAATGATATCTTTTTAAAAGTCCCCCGTGGCCTAAAATGTTTCCTCATTATGACTTCTATTTACTAACCTTAGGCACTTCATGCAAACATACAGTAATAATGTCATTATTAAAAAAAATTACATCTATTTTCAAAGCACATTTTCTGATCGACTAATTTAAACGCAACTAGTTACAGTTTGAAAGTCGTTTACGAAACGTTGAATTGTTCTTTGTCTTTAAGTAATGTGCGAACTTCAGACGAGTACAGAAGGACATTTTTTCAAAATTAGCTGGTGGAAATATGAAACAATATAGGTGACTTATGAAAACTAATATTTTTTTAGAGGGGTGGGGGATGATCCGAGTGTTCATTGGCTACATTTATGTGTGCTTCTTTTTCAAATTAGCTAGTGAAAATATTAAACAATGTAGGCGACTTATGAAAATTTTAAGATTAGTTCGGGAGGTGGGGATAATTCAAGGACTGATTGGGTACATTTTTGCATCTCATCCAGAATTGATTGCATTATTAACGGTATCTAATAATGATAAAAAGTTATATCATTTTCAAAGGGGTGAAACAAAGCTCTTTATTATTCATATTTTTAATTGGATTGTATGAAGGGGATAAAAGAGTTAAAAGTGCGTACCAGTTAAGGCAAGTCTGAGAGGATGATAAGTCTTAGGCAACTTGACATAAATGTTAGAATAACATCACTGGTATCAATCTATGGAAACGGTTAGCGATGTCAAGAATATTTTGTGACTTAACTTGGCCAAAGAAAAAAAAATTAATGTTTGGACTCCAGGGTCAGGTTTCCTTAAGTTCAATACCATCGAGGTGGGGGACGATTCAAGGGCTCATTGGGATACATTCTTATGCCCTTCTTTTTCAAAATTAGCTCGTAGAAATATTAAACAATTTAGGCGACTTATGAAAATTTTAAGATGAGTTTGGGGTATGGGGGACCATTCAAGGGCTCATTGGGTACATTTTGTATATCGTCCAGAATTGATTGCATTGTTAGCGGCATCTTATAATGATAAAAAAGTTATATCATTTTCATAGGGGTGAAACCAAGCTCGTTATTATTCATATTTTTAATTGGATTATATGAAGGGGATAAAAGAGTTAAAAGTACGTACCACTTAAGGTAAGTCTGAGAGGATGATAAGTCTCAGGCAACTTGACATAAATATTAGAATAACATCACTGGTATCAATCTATGGAATCGGTTAGCGATGTCAAGAATATTTTGTGACTTAACTTGGCCAAAGAAAAAAAAATGAATGTTTGGACTCCAGGCTCAGGTTTCCTTAAGTTGAATACCATCGAGGTAGGACACGATTCAAGGGCTCATTGGGATACATTCTTATGCCCTTCGTTTTCAAAATTAGCTCATAGAAATATTAAACAATGTAGGCAACTTATGAAAATTTTAAGATGAGTTTGGGGTATGGGGGACGATTCAAGGGCTCATTGGGTACATTTTTGCATATCGTCCAGAATTGATTGCATTATTAGCGGTATCTAATAATGATAAAAAGTTATATCATTTTCAAAGGGGTGAAACAAAGCTCTTTATTATTCATATTTTTAATTGGATTGTATGAAGGGGATAAAAGAGTTAAAAGTGCGTACCAGTTAAGGAAATTCTGAGAGGATGATAAGTCTTAGGCAACTTGACATAAATGTTAGAATAACATCACTGGTATCAATCTATGGAAACGGTTAGCGATGTCAAGAACATTTTGAGACTTAACTTGGTCAAAGTAAAAAAAATGGATGTTTGGACTCCAGGGTGAGGTTTCCTTAAGCTCAATGCCCTGGAGGTGAGGGGACAATTCAAGAGCTCATTGGGATACATTCTTATGCCCTTCTTTTTCAAAATTAGCTAGTGGAAATATGAAGCAATGTAGGCAACTTATGAAAATTTAAAGATGAATTTGGGAGGAGGGGGATGATTCGAGGGCTCATTGGTTACATTTTTGCATCTCGTCCATAATTGATTGCATTATTAGTGGTATCTAATAATGATAAAAAAGTTATATCATTTTCATAGGGTAGAAACAAAGCTCGTTATTATTCATATTTTTCATTGGATTGTATGAAGGGTATAAAAGAGTTAAAAGTGTGTACCAGTTAAGGTAAGTCTGAGAGGATGATAAGTCTTAGGCAACTTGTATCAATCTATTCATCACTGGTATCAATCTATGGAATCGGTTAGCGATGTCAAGAATATTTTGTGACTTAACTTGGCCAAATTAAAAAAAATGAATGTTTGAACTCGAGGGTCAGGTTTCCTTAAGCTCAATGCCCTAAAGGTGGGGGATGATTCAAGGGCTCATTGGGTACATTTTTGCATCTCGTCTAGAATTGATTGCATTATTAGCGGTATCTAATAATGATAAAAAAGGTATATCATTTTCATAGGGGTGAAACAAAGCTCGATATTATTCATATTTTTAATTGGATTGTATGAAGGGGATAAAAGTGTTAAAAATCCATACCAGTTAAGGTAAGTCTGAGGGAATGATAAGTCTTAGGCAACTTGACATAAAAGTTAGAATAAAATCACTGGTATCAATCTATGGAAACGGTTAGCAATGTCAAGAAGATTTTGTGACTTAACTTGGGCAAAGTAAAAAAAATGGATCTTTGGACTCCAGGATGAGGTTTCCTTAACCCGTTAAGGCACAAGAAAAAAAAAGTTGGAGATTCTAGTTGTCCTTTTCACCAGTTTCTTTTTATCACATAAGTAAGCCAAAAATGCTTTTATAGATTTTTCCTGTTTCCGGCTTCTGAGATACAAGCTGTCCTATATTTAGGACAGTGGGCTCTAGTGGTATCAATGTATACAAGATTTCATCAAGTATATTTTTAATGTAGGTGACTTATTTCAAACAATGTAGGCGACTTATGAAAATTTTAAGATGAGTTTGGGATATGGGGGACGATTCAAGGGCTCTTTGGGTACATTTTTGCATATCGTCCAGAATTGAATGCATTATTAGCTGTAACTAATAATGATAAAAAGCTAAATCATTTTCATAGGGGTGAAACAAAGGTCGTTAATATTCATATTTTTAATTGGATTGTATGAAGGGGATAAAAGAGTTAATAGTGTGTACCAGTTAAGGTAAGTCCGAGAGGATGATAAGTCCTAGGCAACTTGACATAAATGTTAGAATAACATCACTGGTATCAATCTATGGAAACGGTTAGCGATGTCAAGAAGATTTTGTGACTTCACTTGGCTAAAGTAAAAAAAAAAATGGATGTTTGGACTCCAGGATGAGGTTTCCTTAAGCTCAATACCCTGGGGGTGGGGGAAGATTAAAGGGATCATTGGGATACATTCTTATGCCCTTCTTTTTCAAAATTATCTCGTGGAAATATTAAACAATGTAGGCGACTTATGAAAATTTTAAGTTGAATTTGGGATATGGGGGACGATTCAAGGGATAAAAAGTTATATAATTTTCATAGAGGTTAAACAAAGCACGATAATATTTTTATTTTAATTGGATTGTATTATGGGAATAAAAGAGTTAAAAGTGCGTACCAGTTAAGGTTAGTCTGAGAGGAGGATGAATCTTAGGTAACTTGACTTAAATGTAAAAAGAACATCACTGGTATCAATCTCTGGAAACGGTTAGCGATGTCGAGAAGATTTTGTTACTTAAGTTGGCTAAAGTAAAAAAAATGGATGTTTGTACTCCATGGTGAGGTTTCCTTAAAATCAATGCCCTGGAGTTGGGGGCCGATTCAAGGGCTCATTAGGATACATTCTTATGCCCTTCTTTTTCAAAATTAGCTCGTGGAAATATTAAACAGTGTAGGCGACTTATGAAAATTTTAAGATGAGTTTGGGATATGGGTGACGATTCAAGGGCTCATTGGGTACATTTTTGCATGTCGTCCAGAATTGATCGCATTATTAGCGGCATCTAATAATGATAAAAAAGTTATATCATTTTCATAGGGGTGAAACAAAGCTCGTTATTATTCATATTTTAATTGGATTATATGAAGGGGATAAAAGAGTTAAAAGTGCTTACCAGTTAAGGTAAGGTTGAGAGGATAAAAAGTCTTAGGCAACTTGACATAAATGTTAGATTAACATCACTGGTATCAATCTATGGAATCGGTTAGCGATGTCAAAAATATTTTGTGACTTAACTTGGCCAAAGTAAAAAAAAAATAAATGTTTGGACTCCAGGGTCAGGTTTCCTTAAGATCAATGCCCTAAAGGGGGGGGCGATTCAAGGCCTCATTGGGGCACATTCTTATGCCCTTCTTTTTTAAAATTAGCTAGTGAAAATATTAAACAATGTAGGTGACTTATGACAATTTTAAGATGAGTTTTGGAGGTGGG
This sequence comes from Artemia sp. Qi Xiang Cuo, assembly GCF_049724085.1. Classification (NCBI taxonomy): domain Eukaryota; kingdom Metazoa; phylum Arthropoda; class Branchiopoda; order Anostraca; family Artemiidae; genus Artemia; species Artemia sp. Qi Xiang Cuo. Next base: position 27,944,578 of record NC_142800.1, read on the forward strand.
GGATGATTCAAGGGCTCATTAGGTACATTTTTTCATCTCGTCCAGAATTGATTACATTATTAGCGGTATCTAATAATGATAAAAAAGGTATATAATTTTCATAGGGGTGAAACAAAGCTCGATATTATTCATATTTTGAATTGGATTGTTTGAAGGGGATAAAAGTGTTAAAAGTGCATACCAGTTAAGGTAAGTCTGGGAGAATGATATATCTTAGGCAACTTGACATAAATGTTAGAATATCATCACTGGTATCAATCTATGGTAACGGTTAGCAGTGTCAAGAAGATTTTGTGACTTAACTTGGCCAAAGTAAAAAAATGGATGTTTGTACTCCAGGGTGAGGTTTTCTTAAGCTCAATGCCCTGGAGGTGGGGGACGATTCAAGGGCTCATTGGGATACATTATTATGATCTTCTTTTTCAAAATTAGCTAGTGAAAATATTAAACAATGTAGGCGACTTATGAAAATTTTAAGATGAGTTTGGGATATGGGGGACGATTCAAGGGCTCATTGGGTACATTGTTGCATCTCGTCCAGAATTGAATACATTATTAGCGGTATCTAATAATGATAAAAAGTTATATCATTTTCATAGGGGTGAAACAAAGCTCGTTATTATTCATATTTTTAATTGGATTCTATGAAGGGGATAAAAGAGTTAAAAGTACGTACCAGTTAAGGTAGGTCTGAGAGGATGATAAGTCTTAGGAAACTTGACATAAATGTTAGAATAACATCACTAGTATCAATCTATGGAAACGGTTAGCAATGTCAAGAAGATTTTGTGACTTAACTTGGCTAAAGGAAAAAAAATAAATGTTTGGACTACAGGGTGAGATTTCCTTAAGTTGAATACCATCGAGGTGGGGGACGATTCAAGGGCTCATTGGGTATATTTTTGCATATCGTCTAGAATTGATTGCATTGTTAGCGGCATCTTACAACGATAAAAAAGTTATATCATTTTCATAGGGGTGAAACAAAGCTTGTTATTATTCATATTTATAATTGGATTATATGAAGAGGATAAAAAAGTTAAAAGTGCTTACCAGTTAAGGTAAGTCTGAGAGGATGATAAGTCATAGGCAACTTGACATAAATGTTAGAATAACATCACTGGTATCAATCTATGGAATCGGTTAGCGATGTCAAAAATCTTTTGTGACTTAACTTGGCCAAAGAAAAAAAAAGAATGTTTGGACTCCAGGGTCAGGTTTCCTTAAGTTCAATACCATCGAGGTGGGGGACGATTCAAGGGCTCATGGGGATACATTCTTAGCCCTTCTTTTTCAAAATTAGCTCGTAGAAATATTAAACAATGTAGGCGACTTATGAAAATTTTAAGATGAGTTTGGGGTATGGGGGACGATTCAAGGGCTCATTGGGTACATTTTTGCATATCGTCCAGAATTGATTGCATTGTTAGCGGCATCTTATAATGATAAAAAAGTTCTATCATTTTCATAGGGGTGAAACAAAGCTCGTTATTATTCATATTTTTAATTGGATTATATGAAGGGGATAAAAGAGTTAAAAGTACGTACCAGTTAAGGTAAGTCTGAGAGGATGATAAGTCTTAGGCAACTTAACATAAATGTTAGAATAACATCACTGGTATCAATCTATGGAAACGGTTAGCGATGTCAAGAAGATTTTGTGACTTAACTTGGCTAAAGGAAAAAAATGGATGTTTGGACTCCAGGATGAGGTTTCCTTAAGTTGAATACCATCGAGGTGGGGGACGATTCAAGGGCTCATTGGGATACATTCTTATTCCCTTCGTTTTCAAAATTGGCTCGTAGAAATATTAAACAATGTAGGTGACTTATGAAAATTTTAAGATGAGTTTGGGGTATGGGGGACGATTCAAGGGCTCTTTGGGTACATTTTTGCATATCGTCCAGAATTGATTGCATTGTTAGCGGCATCTTATAATGATGAAAAAGTTATATCATTTTCAAAGGGGTGAAACAAAGCTCGATAATAATCATATTTTAATTGGATTGTATTATGGGAATAAAAGAATTAAAAGTGCGTACCAGTTAAGGCTAGTCTGAGAGGAGGATAGGTCTTAGGGAACTTGACATAAATGTTAGAATAAAATCACAGGTATAACTCTATGGAAACGGTTAGCGATGTCAAGAATATTTTAAGACTTAACTTGGTCAAAGTAAAAAAAATGAATGTTTGGACTCCAGGGTCAGGTTTCCTTAAGTTGAATACCATCGAGGTGGGGAACGATTCAAGGGCTCATTGGGTACATTTTTGCATATCTTCTAGAATTGATTGCATTGTTAGCGGCATCTTACAATGATAAAAAAGTTATATCATTTTCATAAGGATGAAACAAAGCTCGTTATTATTCATATTTTTAATTGGATTATATGAAGGGGATAAACAAGTTAAAAGTGCTTAACAGTTAAGGTAAGTCTGAGAGGATGATAAGTCATTGGCAACTTGACATAAATGTTAGAATAACATCACTGGTATCAATCTATGGAATTGGTTAGCGATGTCAAGAATATTTTGTGACTTAACTTGGCCAAAGAAAAGAAAATTAATGTTTGGACTCCAGGGTCAGGTTTCCTTAAGTTCAATACCATCGAGGTGGGGGACGATTCAAGGGCTCATTGGGATACATTCTTATGCCCTTCTTTTTCAAAATTAGCTCGTAGAAATATTAAACAATGTAGGCGACTTATGAAAATTTTAAGATACGTTTGGGGTATGGGGGACGATTAAAGGGCTCATTGGGTAAATTTTCGCATATTGTCCAGAATTGATTGCATTGTTAGCGGCATCTTGTAATGATAAAAAAGTTATATCATTTTCATAGGGGTGAAACAAAGCTCGTCATTATTCATATTTTTAATTGGATTATATGAAGAGGATAAAAGAGTTAAAAGTGCGTACCAGTTAAGGTAAGTCTGAGAGGATGATAGGTCTTAAGGAGCTTGCCATAAATGTTAAAATAACATCACAGGTATCAATCTATGGAAACGGTTAGCGATGTCAAGAAGATATTGTGACTTAACTTGGCCAAAGTAAAAAAAATGGAGGTTTGGACTCCAGGGTGAGGTTTCCTTAAGTTGAATACCATCGAGGTAGGGGACGATTCAAGGGCTCATTGGGATACATTCTTATGCCCTTCGTTTTCAAAATTAGCTCGTAGAAATATTAACCAATGTAGGCGACTTATGAAAATTTTAAGATGAGTTTGGGGTATAGGGGACGATTCATGGGCTCATTTGGTACATTTTTGCATATCGTCCAGAATTGATTGCATTGTTAGCGGCATCTTATAATGATAAAAAAGCTATATCATTTTCAAAGGGGTGAAACAAAGCTCGTTATTATTCATATTTATAATTGGATTATATGAAGAGGATAAAAAAGTTAAAAGTGCTTACCAGTTAAGGTAAGTCTGAGAGGATGATAAGTCATAGGCAACTTGACATAAATGTTAGAATAACATCACTGGTATCAATCTATGGAATCGGTTAGCGATGTCAAAAATATTTTGTGACTTAACTTGGCCAAAGTAAAAAAAAAATGAATATTTGGACTCCAGGGTCAGGTTTCCTTAAGCTCAATGCCCTAAAGGTTGGGGACGATTCAAGGGCTCATTGGGATACATTCTTATGCCCTTCTTTTTCAAAATTAGCTAGTGAAAATATTAAACAATGTAGACGACTTATGACAATTTTAAGATGTGTTTGGGAGGTGGGGGAGGATTCAAGGGCTCATTGGGTACATTTTAACATCTCGTCCAGAATTGATTGCATTGTTAGCGGTATCTAATAATGATAAAAAAGGTATATCATTTTCATAGGGGTGAAACGAAGCTCAATATAATTCATGTTTTTAATTTGATTGTATGAAAGGGATAAATGTGTTAAAAGTGCATACCAGTTAAGGTAAATCTGAGAGAATGATAAGTCTTAGGCAACTTGACATAAATGTTAGAATAACATCACTGGTATCAATCTATTGAAACGGTTAGCGATGTCAGGAGCATTTGGGACTTAACTTGGCCAAAGTAAAAAAAATTGATGTTTGGAATCTAGGGTGAGGTTTCCTTAGGCTCAATGCCCTGGAGGTGGGGGATGATTCAAGGGCTCATTGGGATACATTCTTATGCCCTTCTTTTTCAAAATTAGCTCGTGGAAATATTAAACAATCTCGGCGACTTATGAAAATTTAATATTTTTTTAGGGAGGTGAGGGGGGGGGGAGAGTGATAAAAGTGCTCATTGGGATAAATTTTTGCATCTCGTTCAGAATTGATTGCATTATTAGTGGTTTCTAATAATTATAAAAAGTTGTAACATATTCATTAGGGTGAAACAAAGCTCAATAATATTCATATTTTTAATTGGATTGTATAAAGGGGATAAAAGATTTAAAAGTGTGTACCACTTAATGTAAGTCTGAGAGAATGATAAGTCCTAGGTATTGGGTACATTTTTGCATCTCGTCGAGAATTGATTTCGTTATTAGCGGTGTCTAATAATGATAAAAAAGTTATATCATTTTCTTAGGGGTGAAACAAAGGTCAATAATATTCATATTTTTAATTGGATTGTATGAAGGGGATAAAAGAGTTAATAGTGCATACCAGTTAAAGTAAGTCTGAGAGGATGATAAGGCTTAGGCAACTTTTCACAAAGGTTAGAATAACATCACTGATATCAATTTATACAAGCGATAAGCGATGTCAAGAAGATTTTGTGACTTTCCTTGGCTTTACTTCTTAGGTAACTTATGAAAACTTAAATTTTTTTTTGCAAGTAAGCAACAAAATCTTTCTTCAATTCACCTCTTGTATGCAAAATGCAGAAATTTCATTCGAGAAATTTTGAAAAAATTGTAAGTAAGTAACAAACTCTCTTGAATTCACCTCTTGGATACACAATGCAGAAACTTCACTCAAGAAATAAGGAAAAATTGTAAGTAAGTAACAAAATCTTTTTTTAATTCACCTCTTGAATATACAATACAAAAATTTCATTCCAGAAATTATGAAAAAATTGTAAGTAAGTAACAAACTCTTTCTTGAATTCATCTCTTATATACACAATAAGGTAATTTCATTCAGGAAATTATGATAAAACTGTAAGTAAGTAACAACTCTTCTTATGAAAAATTTTAAGTAAATAACGAACTCTCTTTTTTAATTCACCTCTAGGATACACAATACAAATATTTCATTCAAGAAAGTATGAAAAAATTGTAAGTAAGTAACAAACTCTTTCTTGAATTCACCTCTTGGATACACGATAAAGAAATTTCATTCAAGAAATTATAAAAAATTGTAAGTAAGTAACAAACTCTAAAAATTTTAAGTAAGTAACAAACTCTGCGCGCGCACGTAGCCTAGTGTAAATTAACCCTAAAAGGTCAAAGAATTTCCAGAAAAATTACACTTTCTGATTCAGTATGTTGGAGAAGAAATTTCTGTATTGTGTATCCAAGATGTGAATTCAAGAAAGAGTTTGTTACTTACTTACAATTTTTCGAGTATGTTACTTACTTACTATTTTTTCATAATTTCTTGAATGAAATTTCTGTATTGTATATCCAAGAGGGGAATTAAAAAAAAGAGTTTGTTAATTTCTTATAATTTTTCATAATAAGAGTTGTTACTTACTTACAATTTTTTCATAGTTGCTTGAATGAAATTATCTTATTGTGTATCCAAGAGGTGAATTCAAGAAAGAGTTTATTACTTACTTACAATTTTTTTCAAAATTTCCTGAATAAAATTTCTGTATTGTGTATCCAAGAGGTGAATTCAAAAAAGAGTTTGTTACTTACTTACAATTTTTCCTGATTTCTTGAATGAAATTTCTGCATTGTGTATCCAAGAGGTGAATTCAAGAAAGAATTTCTTACTTAATTGCAATTTTTTCATAATTGTTTATTGAAATTTCTGTATTGTGCATCCAAGAGGTGAATTCAAGAAACATTTGGTTACTTACTTACAAATTTTAATAGTTTCTCGAATGAAATGTCTGTATTGTGTATCCAAGAGGCGAATTCAAGGACGAGTTTGTTACTTATTTACAATTTTTTCATAATTTCTCGAATGAAATTTCTGTATTGTGCATCCAACAGGTGACTTCAGGAAAGAGTTTGTTACTTACTTACAATTTTTTCATAGTTTCTTGATTGAAATTTCTGTGTTGTTTATCCAAGAGGTGAATTCAAGAAACAGTTGGTTACTCACTTACAATTTTTTTGTCATTTCTTAAATGAAATTTCTGTATTGTGTATCAAAGAGGTGAATTCAAGAAGGAGTTTGCTACTTACTGACAATTTTTTCATGATTTTTGGAATAATATTTCTGTATTGTGTATCCAAGAGGCAAATTCAAGAAAGAGTTTGATACTTACTTACAATTTTCATAATTTCTTGAAAGAAATTTCAGTATTGCGTATCCATGAGGTGAATTCAAGAAAGAACTTGTTACATACTCATAATGTTTCATAATTTCTTGAATGCAATTTCTGTATTGTATATTCATGGGGAAAATTCAGAAAAGAGTTGTTAGTTACTTACAATTTCTTATAATTTCTTGACTGAAACTTCTGTATTGTGTATCCAAGAGGTGAATACAAGAAAGAGTTTGTTACTTACTTGCAATTATCTCATAATTTCCTGGATGAAATTTCTGTGTTGTGTGTCCAAGAGGCGAATTCAAGAAAGAGTTTGTTACTTACTTATAATTTTTCATAACTTCTTGAATGATATTTCTGTATTGTGTATCCAAGAGGTGAATTCGGGAAAGAGTTTGTTAGTTACTTACAATTTTTTCATAATTTTCGAATGATATTTCTGTATTGCGTATCCAAGAGGCAAATTCAAGCACGAGTTTGTTACTTACTTACAATATTGTTCATAATTTCTTGAATGAAATTTCCGTATTGTATATCCAAGAGGCAAATTCAGGAAAGAGTATGTTAGTTACTTACAATTTTTTCATAGTTTCTTGAAAGAAATTTCGGTATTGTATATTCAAGAGGTGAATTCAAGAAAGAGTTTGTTACTTACAATTATTTAATAATTTCTTGAATGAAATTTCAGTATTGTGTATCCAAGAGGTGAATTCAAGAAAGAGTTTGTTATGACTTGATTAAAAATCAAATACTATTAATAAAATCAGATGTATTTTAAACGTGGATATTACTGTTTCTGAAAACTGAAAACTCTCTTTGTCTGTGCGTCTGGACGGGGTGTTTTCTTGTCAGCGGACCTTTTCGAGTTAAGAAATTCAGCTCATCTCTCTCTCAGACTTTGGTAAAAGTACTTCTAACCTATCTCATTTTCTAATATATCCGCTATGAGCCTTTTAGTAGTAGTAGTAGTATCTATATTTCTGAAAATTGCTTTTCTTACATCTCAAACTTTTTAACAGATATTCCAAACGTTTGACGTTCTAGCATACCCTAAAAATAATGGGAACATGTCAAAGTAATGCATAAAATATTTTTATTGGAAGAATGAGAGGTAGAGCATAAAATGAATAGAATATATTATCAACAAAAAAATATGTTGCATACATTATTATACATTATTAATGTCATTGAACAATTTTGGACATTTTGGATCTATTCCATAAAATACTTCATCATGTTCTCTCTTGATGCTGTAGCTACTGTCTTCTCTTAGCTCGTAATCAGTAGAAAAATCATTATTCCACTTTGTGTCACACACCCTTTTAACTGGGGTGTCACCTAAATATTCCATATACATTTCGTCTTTGCTATTATTAGGTTCATTGATTATATGATCAGTAGTAGTATTAACGTTTGTTGGCACTTTGTTTTTCATCGATTCATCTTTATATTCTTATATTCTTTATATTCTTGGTGATATTTTCTGCACATAGACAACATATGATTTATGATATTAGTGGAAGAGTATGCCTGTCTTCTTTTGATCTTCCGTTGAATGCTAATACCCGAAAGCTGACGATGGGGTGGAACACTGGGTAACCTGTTACCACAAGCACTAGCAAGAAGATTCCCCTCTTCATCAACTATTATTTTTATATTGGCATTCTCTTTGAGGGCAATCATCTACGGAGATCTCAATAACGCATATCCATCATCATAAAAGTTGAATTTGTTTGGTAATCAAAAGAAATTTAATTCCTTACTGTCATGACAATGTACGTATACATTTCCACTAGTGCTACCACTTGTGCTTGTTTCATAGTTCAAATACTTCTCCTTGTCAGTTTTCAATGATACAATAACACTATCATGTGAAAACATTTTTTTTAAATGCTCCATCTTCACTTTTTTAAAGATACAACTTATGTCTTTATCCTTCCACTGTACAATGATTAATGACTTATAAATATGCAATAAAATTAGTAGTGTCGATAATCTGCCATAGAGTACCACTGGGAAAGCCGCGTGGTGTCTACGATCATGCATAGAGTACGATTACTACAGCCGCAAGCATATTTCATGTCATTTTAAGATTCATAAAAAAAAATCAAAGTCCAAAAAAAATCAGTATTTTGAAAAAGAAGGGCATAAGAATGTACCCAATAAGCCCTTGAAGTATCCCCAACCCCTTAAAAAATATTAAAGTTTTCATAAGTCACCCTCCACTGTACAATCCTTCCACTGTACAATGATTATCCTTCCACTGTACAATGATTAATGACCTATAAATATGCAATAAAATAAGTAGTGTCGATAACCTGCCATAGAGTACCACTGGGAAAGCCGCGTCGTGTCTACGAGCAAGCATAGAGTACGATTACTACAGCAGCAAGCATATTTTAGGTCATTTTAAGATTCATCCAAAAATTCTAAGTCCAAAAAAATCAGTATTTTGAAAAATAAGGGCATAAGGATCTACCTAATAAGCCCTTGAAGTATCCCCCACCCCCGAAAAAATATTATTGTTTGCATAAGTCACCTAGGAAAAAAAGCCAAGTTAAGTCACAAATTCTTCTTGACATCGCTAACAGTTTCCATAGATTAATACCAGTGATGTTATTCTAACATTTATGGCAATTTACCTAAGACTTATCATCCTCTCAGACTTACTCAAACTGATATGCATTTTAAACTCTTTTATCCCCTTTACACAATCCAATTAAAAATTTGTACATTATTGAGCTTTGTTACACCCCTAAGAAAATGATATGACTTTTTATTATTAATAGATACCGCTAATAATGCAATCACTTCTGGATAAGATGTAATAATGTACCCAATACCTAAGGCTTATCAACATCCCAGACTTACCTTAACTGGTACGAACTTTTAACTGTTTTATCCCGTTCATACAATCCAATTAAAAATATGAATATTATTGACCTCTGTTTCACCCCTATGAAAATGTTATAACTTCTTATCATTATTAGATACCACTGATAATGCAATCAACTCTGGACGAGATGAAAAATTTATCCCGATGAGCCCCTCGATTGCCCCCTACCTCCCTAAGGAAATATTAAATTTTCATAAGTTGCCTAAATTGTTTAATATTTTCACTAGCTAATTTTGAAAAAGAAGGGCATAAGAATGTATCCCAATGAGCCCTTGAATCGTCCCCCACCTCCAGGGCATTGAGCTTAAGGAAACCTCACCCTAGAGTCCAAACATCCGCTTTTTTTTACTTTGGCCAAGTTAAGTCACAAGTTTTCTTGATATGCTAACCGTTTCCATATTTTGATACCAGTGATTTTATTCTAACATTTATGTCAAGTTACCTAAGACTTATCTTCCTCTCACACTTACCTTAACTGGTATGTACTTTTAACTCTTTTATATTCCCTTCATACAATCCAATTAAAAATATGAATAATAACGAGCTTTGTTTTACCCCTATGAAAATGATATAACTTTTTTATCATTATTAGATACCACTAATAATGCATTAAATTCTGGAGGAGATGCAAAAATGTACTCAAGGAGCTCTTGAATCATCCCCCACCTCCCAAAATCATCTTAAAATTTTCATAAGTCGCCTACATTGTTTAATATTTCCACTAGTTAATTTTGAAAAAGAAGGGCATAAGAATGTAACCCAATGAGCCCTTGAATCGTCCCCCGCCTCCAGGGCATTGAGCTTAAGGCAACCTCACTCTGGAGTCCAAACATCCAAGTACTTTTTACCTTGGCCAAGTTAAGTCACAAAATGTTCTTGACACCGCTAACCGTTTCCGTAGATTGATACCAGTGATGTTATTCTAACATGTATGTCAAGTTGTCTAAGACTTATCATCCTCTCAGACTTATCTTAACTGGTACGCATTTTTAACTCTCTTATCCCCTTCATACAATCCAATTAAAAATATGAATAATAAAGAGCTTTGTTTCACCCTTATGAAAATGATAAAGCTTTTTATCATTATTAGATACCGCTAATAATGCAATCAATTCTGGAAAAGATGCCAAAATGTACCCAATGAGCCCATGAATCATACCCCACCTCCCAGACTCATCTTAAAATTTTCATAATTCGCCAACATTGTTTCATATTTCCACTAGCTAATTTTGAAAAAGAAGGGCATAAGAATGTATCCCAATGAGCCCTTGAATCGTCCCCCACCTCCAGGGCATTGAGCTTAAGGAAACCTCACCCTGGAGTCCAAACATCCATTGTTTTTTTACTTTGGCTAAGTTATGTCATAAAATCTTCTTGACATCTCTAATCGTTTCCATAGATTCATACCAGTGATGTTGCCCTAACATTTATGTCAAGTTGCCTAAGACTTATCATACTCTGAGACTTACCTTAACTGGTTAGAACTTTTAACTCTTTTATTCCCTTCATGCAATCCAATTAAAAATACGAATACTAACGAGCTTTGATTCACCCCTATGAAAATGACATAACTTTTTATAGTTATTAGATACCGCTAATAATGCAATTAATTCTGGACGAGATGCAAAAAAGTACCCAATGAGCCCTTGAATCATCCCCCACCTCCCAAACTCATCTTAAAATTCTCATAAGTCGCTTACATTGTTTAATATTTTCACTTGCTAATTTGGAAAATGAAGGGCATAAGAACGTATTCCAGTTAGCCCTTGATTCGTCACCCACCTCCAGGGCATTCACCTTAAGGATACCTAACCCTGGTGTCCAAACATTAATTTTTCTTACTTTGGCCAAGTTAAGTCACAAAATTGTCTTGACATCACTAACCGTTTCCATAGATTGATACCAGTGATGTTATTCTAACATATATGTCAAGTTGCCTAAGGCTTATCATCATCTCAGACTTACCTTAACTGGTACACACTTTTAACTCTTTTATCCCGTTCATACAATCCAATTAAAAATATGAATAATAACGAGCTTTCTTTCACCCCTATGAAAATGATGTAACTTTTTTTTATCATTATTAGATACCGCTAATAATGCAATCAATTCTGAACGAGATACAAAAATGTACCCAATGAGCCCTTGAATCATCCCCCACCTCCCAAACTCATCTTAAAATTTTCATAAGTCGCCTACATTGTTTAATATTTCCACTAGCTAATTTTGAAAAAGAAGGGCATAAGAATGTATCTCAATGAGCCCTTGAATCGCCCCCCCCCCCATCTCTAGGGCATTGAGCTTAAGGATACCTCACCCTGGGGTCCAATCATTCATTTTTTTTACTTGGACCAAGTTAAGCCACAAAATGTTCTTGACATCGCTAACCATTTCCATAGATTGATACCAGTGATGGTATTCTAACATTTATGTCAAGTTGCCGAAGACTTATTAGCCTCTCAGACTTACCTTAACTGGTACGCACTTTTAACTCTTTTATCCCCTTCATACAATCCAATTAAAATATGAATACTAACGAGCTTTGTTTCACCCCTATGAAAATGATATAGCTTTTTATCATTATTAGATACCGATAATAATGCAATCAATTCTGGACGAGATGCAAAAATGTACCCAATGAGCCCTTGAATCATCCCCACCTCCCAAACTCATCTTAAAATTTTCATAAGTCGCCAATATTGTTTACTATTTCCACTAGCTAATTTGAAAAAGAAGGGCCCATGAATGTAGCCAATGAGCCCTCGAATCATCCCCCAACCGCCTAAAAAAAATATTAGTTTTCATAAGTTGCCTATATTATTTAATATTTTCACCAGCTAACTTTGAAAAAATGTGCTTCTGAACTCGTCTGAAGTTCGCACATTACTTGGAAACAAAGAAAAATTCAACGTTTCGTAAACGACTTTCAAACTGTAACCAGTCGCTTTTAAATAAGTCGATCAGAAAATGTGCTTTGAAAATAGATGTAATTACTTTTTTAATACTGATTTTATTGCTGAATGTTTGCATGAATAGCTGAAGTGCCTAAGGTTAGTAAATAGAAAAATCATAATGAGGAAACATTTTAGGCCACGGGGGTCTTCTAAAACATATCATTCTAAATTGTCATATTTAGTAACATTAAGTAAAAAAGTTTCAGAATTGAAAGTTCAAAGCAATCGCTTGTGTAAGTCCCGAAAGATGAGGTCTGATATGATGTTCTGATATTTTTTTCTTACACGTTTATAACTCTTAATGGAGCTTTTATATTGAAAAATTGGGGGGTGTCCTCAAAAAAGTTGGAGGGAGGGGCCTCCTTGGTGGTTGGGGACATAGGTGCCTTGGAGGTTGAGGTCCTTGATGGTTTTGGTCATTGGTGCTTACGGTCCTTGATGGTTCATACCCATAATCGTCTCACTAGTTCATTTCTAAGGATTGTTCTGAATTTCTTTATAACAATTCTTTTCTTGGCATCTACATCTTTATTAGTATCAACTTTTTGTAAACTAGAATGCTAAAGCATATTTTACATTGTCAACACTGCTTAAATGGTACTTGTGTATTATAAAGAACAGAGTCGAGAAGTAAAGCTAGGTCTAGTCATGCTCTCAAAGGAACTTTTATCTCAGGTTTGAAGCACAAACATTATAAAGAATGTTCATGAGGTGAAATTGTGTCATAACAGATAATACGTAGTTTCGATTAGAAAATTACGTAAAATTCAATGCTGAAATTCCAGGAAGTCTGGTGGTGTCACCTTGTTCGCCCAGTATTCTAGCCCTCTGATTAGCCTAGAAATAGGCACGTAATCATTTTCGCCCAGTTGTTCGCTCTGTATTGGATAATGGGTCCCTACTCTTGTGTTGCTGTAGGTTGCTGCTGATTTGTCACAGGTTGACCCGCCAAACTTGTTGTTAGGGCGTTCATTGCTGTCATAAGCTGCATGTGTGATGTCATAAGCTGGTGGAACCACGCTGCGTCCAATTTAATCAGATTCTTATTACCTAAGACTTGAATACTCCCTGAAGCTTTTGGCGATACTTCTATCCCTACCTTTCCTTCTGCTTTGTCTGTCCTTGCCTTACTATCTTCTGTTTCAGAAATAGACTAAGGCTAAAACTTCACACTCTATTCTTCTCCCTTCTTGTAATGACAACTGATCCCCTCAGCCGGGCTTTCAGCCCCACCTACAACCTCTGTTATATGTGACTGAAATACCTGTTCCGTCTTAGAGTTGAACTCTTTAAGAGGGTCTGATTTAGTCCTCCTCTTAGGAATTGCTGATGCTCGGTCGTTTGGAGTGTTGGGTAACTTCGAGTAAACTCGACCCACTGAACTGGACCTAGTCTGTCTCACAGACTCGGTAGGATTCTCGGGCATACGACCTCACCCACCCTAGGTTGCAAAAACGTTTTTCTTTTAACTAAAATAAAATTACTATAATCTCTCTAAGGTTCACGAAAATATTGCCTTTCTTTACCGCCTCAATTACCGGCAAAATATCACTCCAATTTGTCGACAATTAGGAAAACGTGAAAATTTGGCACGCAGGTTTCATGATATAATCAACTGTAAAGTATAGAATTTTCTCAAAAGTCTAATAGGACAACTTAAATGCTATAAAAACAGCAAATTGTCGTAACGTGAATTACTTAATAGTTTAGACTTTTCTCAAAAGCCTAAACTGAAAATTGCAGTTCTAAAAAACGGCAAAATATCGGTAACATGAAATAAATAATTAGGTTTAGACTTTTCTTAAAATCCTAAACCAAAAACTGAAATTGTAAAACATTGAAATGTCGGTAACATGAATTAATTGATTAGGTTTAGAATTTTCTCAAAGCCTAAACAGAAAACTAAAATTATACAAAACAACAAATATCGCTAGCGTGATTAACTCAGGGGTTCTTCAAACGGGATCACTTGCGGGAATAGTAGACACTTTTTCCTTTTTCCAGATCCACCGTTCAATGCCTCTCCAAATTCAGGGATCTTATCCCGTCGCTAGAGACCAAATTTGGCAACTTTTACCACAGCAACCAATAATTAGAACCCAAGTCCTAAAATCAGTCTCAATCAGGAACCCTTATCGCTGTCTAGATTCACAAAGTGCAAAGATTTTCAAACAAAGTTCTTTATTCGACAAATTTCAGGAAAGGTCTGACCATTTCATACGAAAACATTCATTCAAAACGAAACTAGCTTATATCTCGGCTCTCCGCCAAAACAGGTAATTAGCCTTTTTCAAGTCACACTCTTATGAACTACTATCTCAGAAAATAAACATCACGACGTGAAAATAAGAAAAGAAAAATGATAAACCATCACAGCTAGTGCCCTTTTTAACGGTCGAAAGTGATTGGAGGGCAACTAACCCCCCTCTCACGCCCACCATTTCCCCAAAGACATCCAATCAAAATTTTGAGATTGGCATTTTCTTCAACGTAGTTGAAAGTTCTAAAAATTATGTCTTTAAACATGACAAACTCCCCACACTCCTCAGGGAAAGGGTTATAAGTTATCCCCTGGGGGCATATAAGGTCTTGATAGGGTTTATTCAATTGGAAATTGAAAGGGCTAGTGCCCTTTTTAAAAGTCGAAAGTGATGGGAGGCAACTAACCCCCCTCTCATGCCCACCATTTTACTCAAACACATCCAATCAAAACTTTGAGATAGCCATTTTGCTCAACGTAGTTGAGATTTCTCAAAATTAGGTCTTGGGGGACAGCCCTCAGGTTAAGGGTTGTAAGTTGTGCCCAGGGGGCATATAAGGTTTGTTGGTTATGTTTGTTGTTGATGCTTGTGTTTGTTGGTTGTTAGTTATGATTGTTGGTTATGTTTGTTCGTTGTTGGTAGTGATTGTTGATTGTGGGTTGATGCTTACGGTTGTTGGTTATGATTTTTGGTTATATTTATTGGTTGTTGGTTTTGATTGATGAATGTGATTGTTGGTTTTGGATATGATTTTGGACATGATTTTGGACGAGTTGGTTGGTTTTGAATATGGTTTTGGACATGTTTGTTGGAGGTAATGGTTGGTTTTGGATATAGTTTTGGTTATGTTTGTTGATTTTAGTTGATGGTTATGATTGTCGGTTATGTTTGATGGTTATGATTGTTGGTTGTTGGATATGTTTGTTGGTTGTGTTTTTTGGTTGTTGTTTGCTGGCTATGTTCGATGGTTATGTTTGTCGGTGATTGTTATGTTTGTTGAATGTTGGTTATGATTGTTGGTTATGATTGTTGATTATGTTTGTTGGTTATGTTTGTTGGTTGTTGGTTATGATTGTTGGTCGTTGGTTGAGGGTTATGGTTGTTGGTTATGATCGTTGGCTGTATTTGTTGCTTGTGTTTCTTGGCTGTTGGTTTTGGCTGTTGGATGTGATTTTTGGTTGATGGTTGTTGGTTTGGATATGTTTTACAATAAATGGAGTTACTAGCCATCGCCACCCCCTGTTTCTATTTCCCCACGACGTTTTTCTATTAAAAATCTGAGACAAGCATTTTATAGGAAATCTTGTCTAAACATGCTCCCCTGGTGGCAGAAGCCTGATAATAAATAGAGTTATTAGCCAACGCCACCCCCTGTTTCTTTTTCCCCACGATGTTTTTCTATTAAAAACCTCAGACGAGCATTATAACCAACAATCATAACCATCAAATATAACCGAAAATCATAACCATCAACTAAAACCAACAAACATAAACAACAATCACATCCAACAAACATGTCCAAAACCATATCCAAAACCAACAACCACATCCAACTAACATGTTCAAAACCATAACCAGCAAACATGACCAACAATCAACAACCAAAGTCCAATGTTAATTTCCCTGTGTTAATCTGGTATTGGGCATCCAGAATGTATTATGTCGTCACTACTTAGATTAATAAAAAAAAATTTTTTTGACGGATGTAAAGAACAATTATGAAACTCAAAACATACAAAAATTGTTGCTTCGCCGATTACACAAGATAGTTCTAAAGAAAAAACTCAAATAAACTCACTCGCGATTTTTTCCGATGTCTTTAGAAATCTAAAAAAAAACAGCGCTTTACAAGAACTTTATTCTCTTTGGAACAGAAAATTCTATGACTAGCCAGCACAAAACTAGGACTATTTTGTAAATCCCTCAACAGTCTTTCAGCAACCATGATATCGATAACTTGTAGTATGCAATTATAATTCTCTAAAGAACTCAAGCAAGCTCAGTTTTCAGCAGAGTTTTAGTTTTTTGAATTCTCAAGATATTCAAAAATATCACGAGTCAGTACATTTGAGCTTAAAATCTCTTGTTTAGGGCTTTCAACTATAAAAAATTGATTGGCTCTTATAATTTACATTCCCGGGATTCTGACCTCTTTGGGGAAAACTGAGGTTCTATGATAAAAAGAGACAGAAAACACCACTTTTCTATGGCTCCCTTTGGGCAAAAATTGATATTCTACGGCACCAAATGGAAGTTAGCGCCACTCTGTGTTTTGTCAAGATATGCAACATTTTGTCAAGATGAAGGAGTGAAAATCTCTTTTGCAGAGATTTGATTGGCTATTTTAGAATTTCATTTCTTTGGGATTTGATATTTAATGGCATAAAGTGACAGAAAACACCACTTTACTGTGACCCGAACTCTTTTGTTGCTTACAAACGGTACTCGATGCGTAGATTTCCTGTCAAATGAGCTCTCTTCCATCACTATACGATAACTGGTTCGATACGATCATCCCTGGAATAAAGAAAGAAAAAAGGAGACACATTAATGCTTCCCATGCAAAAAAGTTATTTCCCTTGTTGTTCCAGATTGGTTCTGTAATTCTCATGGGTAGGGTTCTCAACTGTGGCTATTCCAACTGTGCATTTTCCAGTTTGATTCGACACCCCTCTTGAGGGATTTCAGGATCCTTTTCAAGATCCTTAAAAATTTAGCTTGTAATGAATTTACTATTAAGATTAATCGAAATTATATTTCTCTCACCAGACATTTTCTTCAAAGCGTGTTTTTAAATTTTCGATTACTGATGGCCGTCATTTGCTTTTAGTCAGGTTCCATCTATTTCTTCAACCGTGAAAAACGCTCTTATAGAAAGCTTGATAGAAAACAAGTGGACACTTAAGAAAAAGGAGAGAATGTTTTTAGATCGACGACAAATAAAGAAAAAAAAACAGAAGAAAGGAAAGACGTGTTACGACTAATAGCAAACGAAAAAACAAAACAAAAAAGCGCATATTTAGAAGAAATCAGAACCTCATGCAACTACATTTCAAAAGCAATTGCCATTCGTAAATCCACAAAAGTACTTCAAAAGAAGAAGACATCAAATTACCATCCTCCCCTATAGCTGGTCTTTTCATAATCTTTTGAAATAACCGTAGCGTTACTCATGTTAATACTACTAAATTTTCAGACATACCAATGGCCCAATGAACAGCTGTATGGAGTTCATTATCTAGAGACTCAAGGTCGGCATCATAATCTAAGACGAGTTGAACAAAATCTGAGTTTCCTGCAATAGCTCCAAGATGAAGCGCTGTAAATCCGTCTATATCCTTATTATTGATTAGTTCTGGATTTCTGTCAAGTATTTCTTTAGCAAAACGAATATCTGCCTGTTCCGCACAATGATGAAGAACTGTTTTGCCAGTAACATCCTGTATCTTCAAAACACTTTCCTGAAGAAGGAAAAAGAACTAGCAAAGATAAAGAATATAGTTAAATCACACAATTTTCCTAGATTTAGGGATCAAAGCACCTCGTCTGCTTGGAAAAATTTCCTAAGATATGGTTAAATCTCAAAAACAAAGAAATGAAATGAATATAAATACGACAGACGGGTCTATGGCCAGTAAATGAAAGCGAAGAGAAACAAGAAAAACCAACGAATTTTTCACCCGTATATAACAAGGGGTCTTCAGCGTAAAGAAAAAAAAAACTAGAAACTAAAACTAGAAAATATGGTACTGTTCTATCAAACAGTTCGTGGTAACGAACTGTAAGTAAAGAGCGACCCGCCTCAATAGTAACCGAAACTCTAAAAACGGAAAAAGGATTTTTAAATAGTATGAGCAAAAGGCTTTCTATAAGAGCCCTATCCCTTTTCCTATGAGAGCCCTCTGACGTCAAAACACCCCTGGTAAGATTCCCATGAGCGCCCTGTTTCTAGTCAAGATTCCCATTAGAGCCCCTGGCAAGATATCTATGAGAGCCCTGATTCTAGGCATGATTTCAAGCACGGTCCTCTGACATCACAGCACAGGAAGGAAATTATCATTGGATTTCAAACACAGCCCTCTGACGTCAAGGCATCCATAGAGAATTTAACATGGGATTTTAAAGGGTCAGCTAAGTGAGCTACCAACCCCTCAAACCGTCACACCTGTGAAATGCGATCACTGGTTCTATGAAAGCGAAAACAGTTAGCAAGACTCCCATGACACACACCTCTGAACTCCAATGACGTCACAACACACTTCGTTTCAAACATTAAGGTGTAATATCCTTGAAGCAATTTATGTATCCTTGCGACAGGAACCCATGGAGGAATCTCCGCTTATAACGTAACGACAGCCCACACAATATGTGACGACAGTGCAACCATCACTGTCATGTAATACCTCTTCGAAATTTTCCTTCTAAGCCCGAAACGCGCAAAGTATTTTTTCTTTCTTTAACTTAATGGCGACACACACTTTATACAAGGCCAGCACATCTTACGCAATGCCGGCATACATCACTGTTAGATAATACCGTTTTTGGCATTTTATTTTTCGCTCGAAACGTTCAACACTTTTTTTCTTTCTTTAGTTGTTTCTTTTTTTTTCATTTAATTCTTGACCCCGCCAGGACTCGAAAGGTCAATTTTCTTCCAAAAGATTTGTGCCCTAACCAAGAGGACTAACAAGCAATTCCTAATATCTTGTCCTACTCATTATATTCTAAAAGTAACCTATTGCGCGACACCTGCGATTCTCCATTATTGGCAATCGCTAGAACAGTGTGTTACTTCCCAAATTTGACAAGCTCTCGGAGACAATTGGCACAAAGACGGGGAAACATTTATTTTCAGAGACAATCACTCTCAAGGTATTTTTAGCAATAAAAAACTAAGGGGTGCTTAAATTGTATAATCAGACTGATTGACCTAAATAATAAATCTTAAGAACACAGAGCGTGTAATTAAAAGTTCTATTATTTCAAATAAATTTAAAAACAATATTAAAAACACGTTAAAAAACACGACAAAAAAAACGTAGAAGAGGCTTATCGTAATATATGCAAAAGAACAATCTATTATAGAAAAACACAACCTAGCATGCAATACCAGGTGAAGATCGCTGATTTTAGATGCAAATTTATACCCAATTAAGAACTTTTGAGGAAATACCCCGGTTTCTTTTAGTTAAACTTATGAATATCCAACAGTATCCTGACAATATTCGGCTGCCTCCCACCCCCTAACAATCATTTTGAGATGGTGACTTGATATCATTGGTATATTTAAACCATATTAAGAAGTATTTTTGAAAGGCTATTAACGAAATGCATCGTTTCTTAAACAGGAATGTTAGATTTCAGTCCCCCTCTACCGAAAAATTCAATTAAAGCCTCCCGCCTTATCTTTAAGCTCTAGAGTGTACTAGTCCAAGGCAGCACATGCAACAATGCCACACTATTAATTCTATGTGGCACCCCTCCAATGTCATCCCATCTCCCCCAAGACATCTTTCAGGCATTTCTTGTTAAAACTTATGATTCGACCATTGATTCCTGGTTTTTACAAGCCAAGCCTATCACAATAGCTTCCAAGACACTCCACACCGCTGTGACATTACAAACCAGCCCCCATCCGTCATCCACGTGGCACCATCCCCCTGCCCCCTAAGACATCTCCAAACTTTCGCTCCCACAATAATCTAGTGAACCTAAATTAAACTGCGTTTTTTTTACTCGAACACCGAGACGTCGCCCAATTCTTTGTTATAAAGTGATACTCCAAGCAATTCCCCCCACAATGCCAACACTATTACCTCTGTGGCATCCCCTTTGACACCGCCCCATCTCCCCAAGACATCTTTCAGTTATTTCTTGTTAAAAATTATACTTCAATCGGCTGATTCAAGTTTTTTAATCATAGGCCTATCATAATAGCCTCCAAAACACTCCACACAATCACACTTATACACACCAGCCCCTCTACCCCCGCTATCAACGTGGCACCACCCCTCCGCCCCCAAAGACATTTTAAACCATTTCGCACCGAAAATAAGCTAGTGAATCTCATTAAACAATATATTTTTGAACATCGAGAAGTCACAATTTCGCTGCTAGAGAGTGATACTTCAAGCAATTCATGCAGCATTAACACACTATTACTACTCTGTGACAACCCTCTGACATTGACAAATCTCCTCCAAGACACTTTTTCAGTCATTTCTTGTTAAAAATTATACTGCAATCCTATGATTCAAATTTTTGCAATCCAAAACCTATCATAATAGCCTCCAAAACACTCCACATAACCATGGCATTATAAATCAGCCCCCCCCCCCACCTTCATCCACATGGCACCATCCCACCACCCCCTAGGATATATTCAACCATTTCGCTCCGTAAATAAGCTAGTGAATATTAAAAAAACAGTGTGACCACTCTAAAGATGCTCTAAAGATGATGAGGGCTAATGCCAGTGTGGATAATGGAGGGGGGGGGGTCTAATGCCACGGTGGTGTGGAGTGTTTTGTGTGGTATCATGATAGGCATGGGTTGCAAAAACTCAAATCACTGGATTTAAATGTATAATTTTTATTATGAAATGACTGAAAAATGTCTTAGGAATGATGACGTGATGTCAGGGGGGGGGGCAATCAAGTAATGTCATTGTGGTTTCAATTTGTGAAGTATGTAGTGTCAATTGCTGGTGACTTCTCGGTGACCGCTCATGTTAACCTAAGTTAAATGAACCTAACTTAATCGTAGAGAAAATTGTTACTTCTAAGAAAAATTTGTTATCTTTGACGGAAAACTTGGTGCTAATAGAAAAAAATTGTTACTATTAAGAAAAAAACTTATTACTTCCAAGAGAAATATGATAGTTTTAAGTAAACGTTTGTTAGTATTAAGGAAAAAAATGTTACTTCGAACAGAAAATTTGCTAGTTTTAAGAAACACTTCCTGCTATTAGAAAAGGATATTACTATTAAGAAAAGCCTGTTACTTCCAAGAGACACTTGTTAGTTTTAAGTAAAAATGTGTTAGTATTAATGAAAACGTTGTTACTTCGGAGAGAAAATTTGTTAGTGTTAAGAAAAACTTGCTACTTCTAACAGAAAAAAGCTTGCTTAAACAAAATGAGTTTTAGTCTTCCCTTACCTCCACAAAATGCGATTATGGCTTATTGTCAAGAAACATTAAACCCAAGAAAGGCTGGTGTTCCAGGAAAAAAAATCATAATCCCTGACGTTCTTACAAAGCAAGAAGAGATAAAAGGCGACTCATGTGCAGAATATAAGTTTTAGTCTGCTTTTACCTCCGATTATGCCTTATCGCTATGAAATATTAAAGCCAAGAAAGGCAGTATTTTACAAAAAAAATCACCCGGCACTTATCTTCAAGACATCTTTAACCGTAGAACTCCGGACCAAACCATAGAAATCAAGACCTTATTATCGAAATCATGATCAAATTGTAGAAATCATGGTTATCCTCTAAACCATCATTACCAAAACAATGACACCCTGACAAATTCATAAAAATCAAGAGCAAACTGTAGAAATCAGCAGTAACCGTAGAAATCAAGACCACCGTAGAAATCATGGGCAATGTGTAGAAATCATGGTCAACCTCTAAAATCATTACCAAAACAAGGAAAGTATGAGAAATTCATAAAAATAAAATCAAGAGCAAACTGTAGAAATCAGGTAACATGCACTAGAGAAAGCTCTAAATTAGCTAGTAGAGTAAGGGGTTATATTTTGGTTAGATTATGTTCCATCCTGTTTTATTTGTCCCACTTTACGTTCTATGGCACTTTTCCATGGCAGATTAACAGATTGATTATTTGGCAGTGTATAATGTGATCAAACATGTTGTGAGAGTTTGGTCGTAATAATATAATGTCCTCAAACAGGTTTTTTTCTGTTTTTGTTGTCAATTGCACAATGAATGTACGTCATGAGATTACGTGTACATTCTTAAAAAACTGATATGATATAAAGTAGTCAAACATGTTTTGAGGGCATGCACGAACTTATATAACTCAACCGAACTGGTTTTTCAAGGTAACATCCGTTTTTTATGAGCCAATCAGAGAGCGGAGGCTACTCCATATACGATAACTTGATTGGTGATGGGGATTTGAATAAAAGTAATAGTTTTCTTTACAATTCATATTAGTAAGAGAATTGAATTCAAAGAGAATAGTTTATTTGCGAGGATATTACTAGAGAAAAATGTGTGGTGCATTTACATTATTGGAGATAAGTGATGGAGCTGACAACAGCAGCAACGATATACGAGTACCCAATGTGGCTGTGGAAATAACCACTGGTTGTAGACTATGTCTTGAATGGGACACTATGTATGCCAGATACGTGATATCATTAAGCAAATTTAAGGAGGAGGAGCAGCTATGTTTTGCTGGAAAAGTGAATATTCTCCATATAAATAAACTTCGGTCAGCATTAGATGTCCTATCAAAATATATTGATGAGAACAAAATGCATCAGTGATTATTATTATTGTAATTATGTTCAATTAAAATTGTTTCTAAATCGATGATATTTTTTTTCTTTCTATAGTAGACTAACGTATATTTTTTTGAGTTGAAAAATTCTAGTGTTTATGTTGTAGACGTTGAAAGAGTAGGGGAACTAAAAAAATGGGTGGATTCAAAAGAGAGTAAACCTTGATGACTATGACGATTTAGGAAAAACGCGTGGTTCGGTATGGCGAATTTATGGATCTATCTATTTAAAGAAAGATTCTTTCTTGAATTATGCTTGTCGATGTAATAGAAAGCACTTTTCAGTCAAGAAACAATTGCATGAAGCATCGACACAACTGTTCACACGCACAGAACAGATTTACTGATATACAGCATGAGGCCTAGCGATTTTATGCAATTGAAAGGCTCCTAAACTTATGCGTAGAAATTCAGGACTTTTTTTTTCATGAGACATATGACGTTTGAGGACAAGTTGATCCTCTCTCTCTCTCTCTATCTCACACAATTTTTGTTGTTGCTCGCTCTGTTTCATTGTGGCAGTGAGAGTGTCAACACATAACAAAATTTTCCATACATATCAGTTATGTTTGTACACACAGGGCATCTGGTCATCATGTGAGAATTGCACAATGATTGATGAGTATGATGAAAAGTGTAGATTATGCAACCCGTGTAAATTGCATAGAGGATATGCTGTACAAATTATAGGTTGTAATTCCTGTCTTGAGGAGATGTGTGACTCTCATCCTAAAAGCTACCTATTCTCCAATTGCCACTATGATAAATTTAATCTGTCGGAAAGTGCCTATCCCGATATGATTGGAAAGAATCATGAGCGTGATTTTCGAGTACTACTACGAGATTGGTCTCGTCGGGGTTTTAGATTGTTTTGGGAGGAGGAACCGGGTCATCAATTCAACTGTTGGAACAACAAAAGAATATGGTTTCTACATCATTGTTGTGAAGACAATGGGTGTTATGATTATAAGCCCACTGATTTTTATTTGTTTTTGACGGAATATGATTCGACACTTGAGGACACTGTTTGTGAAATTGCTTCAAATAAGCAAATTGAAACATGTGAATTCTATATAATGAATGAGAATAGTATCATTGACTATACAAAGAAATATGACAAGAGTGAAGTCACACTCTACTGTAGAAAATGTGACCCTGACATTGCAGTACATCAGGATCAGTGCACTGTGAATTCAGATAATCTACCTGCACTAGTTGTTGTCGACAAATACCTAGTAGAGGATGAAATCTAAAGAGTAGAAAAGTCGTTTTATCATGTATATATTTTTTTTTTATTAATAAACAATTTCATATAAATCTTTAGAACATTTTATTATTAGCGCAATAAAATCAATATTAAATGAACTTGTAAGTATATTATCCACTAGAAAGTCGTTAAATCGAGGTAATTCAACGTAGATGTTGAGAAACTGCTTGTAGGTGTACCCACGACATCTGAACATGAAAAAGAGCAGTGCATGAAAGCCACTTGTTATAGTCGTTAAATCCTGTACTCTTCGTTGATTTTGAATAATGGTTTTCCCACTGCTTTCAATAAAGTTGCTGATGTATGGAGCGTAGAATTTATACGATAGGCCAAGAGGATCAAAAAATTCAATTTTCTTCGCTGTTTGAAAGATGCATAGCCAATGACCGGTCTTCAAAGTCGACGGACTGCTATTAATAACGATTAGGGTATTGTTAACACTTGGAATTTTTTCAATGAAGTCCGAAGGTATGCAATAGGACTTGTACTGGGACATGTATGGATCCATACTAAATACATCGATTATTTTGTTTGTGTTCATGATGCGAGGTCTAGTAGAACACTGCCGTCGGGTGTGATTTCCCAATAGGTTTCAAATTGACTCAGTGATATTAGCGTGATACTCTCAGTCAGAGCATCGGCAAATGTACACTCTAAACGTACATACCCTGTTCGTACTATACTCATATCCCGTGTGTCTGACAAGTCCAAAACAATTACTCCATGATTTTTTGAAAACATTGAATCGGTTCTTCCATTTTCTAATAGTTTGGAGTCATGATCCATGGATCGCATAGTCAACTTTTACAGAGTTATATGGTATTTTTTGTCAAATGATAGAGTCTACAGAGGAATGCAATTAGCTTTACAAACAAGACTAGATAGACCGATAAAATTAAAATCATGGGGGGATTCAGTCCAGGATCCAACAGCACTGCCACTCTTCACAAAGACCAAAGCCAATTTTGATGGGATTTCCCCATTGAGAAATGATAAATACGAGAGCTGGTGGCAATGTGACGTTGATTGGTGATTGTATGGGGGACAAGAAGTTTAATGTTGTTGCCATTGGCTCTTAGCTTTTCCACTGCGAATGCAACAGAGCTCATAACCTGTTGTTTTCGGACGTGGAGAATTGCCGATGAGATAATGACATTTGCATCGGGTGCTGCAGGAAGTGTTTTTCTCAAAATGAAATTCAACGGGGCCATCTCTAACTTTATGTCAATCTTAACATTGGGGGGGGTAGCCATTGGGATATATTGAATATCTCATGATTTAATTTTCCAACTAGATGATACTCCTGGGTCACTGTAGTAGTCAACCCACCGTCAGTATCAACACCTGATCGATATTCATAGCCCAATGATTGTCCTCTCAACTCCTTGTATGCCTTTGGTGTCATCATCATAAATTGTATGTAGCTTGCATAGTTTGATAAATTATTGCTAGTGCTCACCAATGTTCCATTAATAAATACATTAATTTGTTTAAATAGGTTGTGTAGAATACAGTTTTCATAAGAGAGACCATTGCCGGCATTTGGAGTTGTATTATCTGACTTTTTCTTCACCACAACATTTAAATCAATAAATGTTGACGACAAATCAATGAAATAGTCTTCATTGGAAAACAATTGAAAGTGTATATTTTCCGAGATGGGTTGTTGGGGGTGAAATTGTTCATAATAGCCGTACTTGTCCTGACATCAACGTTTTCAGCACTGAATAGATTCAATGAGGAACTAATTGATTGGTATGATTCTTTGTGGGTGAGATATATCATCTTAAGAGAATAAATCCTTCTTTGATCTAACAATCTTTTTCTTTTTCTTCTTCTTCTGCTTATGGGTCTCCCTTGTTTTATTCCTCAAAGTCCTTGTTGATATTCTTTGCTTTCTACTTGGGTGGAGACTGATGAGTGAATGACGCGAACGCATCCTTTTCAATCCCTCCCCATTTTGCCGATATTTTAGTTGATCACCAACGGCTCTTGCTGAAGATCTAATATTTTCCTCAACAGTCTCCTTGAAATTCTCGCCCGACCCCCAGTCCTGTAGTGTGGAGGCAGCAAAATTTTATGCAGCAGGTACAAGATATTTTCTGGCAAGAGGTAGTGCAGAACGAAATAGCCTAGCAAACCAGCTACCAAGACCATAGCCAGACATTGTAGTACGCCCCTTGTAGTAGTCCAATCCATTGCCTATTTGACGTGGACTCAAAGCACCAATATAGTACTCGATATCGGGACAGACAAATGGAATTTTCCTATTGTTCATTTTAGGTGATTGTGCTTTTGTTGACAATGGGTCGAAAATGAGAAGTAATTACTGCTAAGCCTTTTGCTATTGCTAGATGTTCACCCAATTGATTGTTTATTGTTAACTGACAGAGGTCCAAATACGAAGTGTCTACAGGAAGCTACTGAAGATGCTTTATATTATAGTGGCTAACAATCTTATGGGATGTTTTTCGTTCAAGAACACGTAGGAGGGGTGTATTTGAATTACCGACTCTCGGTGTTTCCACAAAGGATGGATAGAGAAATAAGCAAGAGTCCGAGGCGAAACCAGGTGGATAATCAGCAAAAGTAACTTAATTCATCCCGTAAACGGTGCAAGCATTTTTCCCATTGATCATATTCTGTTTAAAGCCAAGAACATCTCTCAGAATATCATTGAGAATAATTATTTCAGTG
This sequence comes from Artemia sp. Qi Xiang Cuo, assembly GCF_049724085.1. Classification (NCBI taxonomy): domain Eukaryota; kingdom Metazoa; phylum Arthropoda; class Branchiopoda; order Anostraca; family Artemiidae; genus Artemia; species Artemia sp. Qi Xiang Cuo. Next base: position 27,971,584 of record NC_142800.1, read on the forward strand.
TCAAGAGGTGAGCTAATGTAAATCCTATCATGTTCTAAGGAATAATTAAAATGGAATGTACTATTCCTACGATATGAGATTTTTCTATTGATTGTACGACACAAATCTCTCGTATTATCATATTCAATATATTTCAATTTGGCATGTGGATAGTCACTAGATTTAAGTGCTTCAACCCATTCATAGTCGACATAGTTCAACCCTTTCATAGTCCATTCAAATGGTATAAGTTTTACATCATGCACACGATCCTTTCTCCGGATGTCATAAGTATTTTTGAGAATACAGTCGACAAGAGCCACTTCATACGCACCGTCAAATTTCATAGCGGGGGAGAGTTTTGTCCAAAAATCACTTGTCGTATTCAAGTCGTTGTAGAGAGGATCGGAAACATTGGACATAAAAGTTACATAGACATCATTTGGCATTGTCAATATCTTCAACACCGATCCAAAAATCAAAATCAGAGTTGTATCCTAGCCACCGAACAAGTAACTGTTTCTTACCCCTGTGAGTACGTGTCTTTAATATCTTTTCAATTTTATAGATTTCACTAGCATTTTTAACTTTTTGCAATTCATAGTCATAAAAGCCACCGAGAATCTCTTCATCTTTGATATCACGCAGGCGATAAGTTATGGGTTTTGTTTCTAGGATTTTTGCCACTCTAAAAAGTTCTGTGGACCACAAGTAGTTCGCCTCTTCAAAAACATTTGTTGTTCTTTTTATTCCAGCAGTATCACCAACATTGAATTTATTTTTCTTCTTGACATTGATTCATTGAAATTCTGTTTAAAAAAAGTGTCAATTGTATCATGATCAGAACGATGAACTTCCTTTGGCATAGAGTTGAATAATGATTTATGAGATCGTTCATTAAAAATAAACATGATTTTATCTAAATCATGAATAAAATTCGCTTCAGATTTCAATTTACAATATCTTTAAATTATAAGTAAATTAGTTCTTATCAATCGTTTGGCCAATGCAGATTTTATAGGACTTTGACCATGATAGAGCAGTGTATTATATTTCGCTAGTACTTTTGCAACATGGGGATTAACAAATTCACTACCGTGATCTGTTTGAATTTTTTATAGGAATCCTGTTTGAGAATAATTTCAATGGCCTGAGCAACTTTAACACCTCTCTTTGATTGCAATGGAATTGCATATGCATAGCGATTAAAAACACTGATTGCAAGTAGAATGTACTTGTACGGTGTATTGTGACGTCGTTGAAGCTCATCTAGAGTCAAGAGATCTGCTTGCATTATATGCGATGCGTAAAAGGCTTTAGTTTTTCGATATTGATTGGCACGAAGTCTATGATTTCTATGCAGAGTGTAACTTGATTCATTTTGTAGATAGTCTTGTACACTTTTAGTGTGAACACCAGTGACTTTGGAAAGAGTGGTGGGGGAACTTAAACTCCCCGCCTCACCAATATCTTAATAAACCCCTTTCAGAACTTCAACTATTTTGAACGTAAACATGTTGTGTAGCGTCCACTACCCTTTTGTATACTGGCTGTTGGTAATGGTTACTTGATACGTCTTCGCCTTTGTCTAGCTATCAGTGGTGTGCTCGTATTTTCCAAAATTGTTTTTAAATCTTCTTCTTCTTCATATTCATTATGGTAGTTCATTAATGGTGTCAATGTTGTTGATGATGATCATGATGCATGTTCATATAATTTTTTAGAATTTGTCTATTGCCAACAAGACTTTTGGGAAAGTTTAATGTATTTAGAAAGTTGTATAGATGAGTGTCAAATGATAATAGTCCTTTACGATTTTTATACAAGTCATAGATTAAATCAAGCAGATTATAGCTCTTGCCCCGAATTATAATCCCTTCCCTTATGCTCTCAATCTTGAATGTGATCTTGACCACTTTTCCAAGAGATATGTTAGGAGTCGTTTTAATTTTTCAAGATATGAGTGGGGCCGTAGATTTCCAATTTTCAATACAATTGAATTCAATTCCTCCGCATTCAATTTTGCTCCAGCAGCAGCAGCAGCAGCAGCAGAATCTTGAGGGGATGATTTCTTTTTGTGTTCAGCAGCAGCAGTGGACTTTGACTAATAGGACTTGAGTTTGTCCACTTGGTGAAGTGCATCTTGAAGTAAAAGCAGTTTTTTATCATCCTTAATATATTCATCGTCCAGGAATCTACTCAGATTGTTCTCAAAGTGTTCGACGGGTGAGAGAGCGAGTTCTATTGAAGTCAATTTATAGTGTTTTGCCATTCTCACTAGAGAAAACTGTTTACAAGTCCTGCAATTATTGGCAGTAAAAGTGTGAAAAGCTACCGCCCGCCTGAAGAAGTAGTTTCTTTTTAAAATTCTTTCTTTTCTTTTTAGAGGCCATTGTACGTACAATGTAACGATGTGGCTTTGCCTGTTGCTTAACTACTTCTGGAAGTTGAACATTACCCTCGGTCAAATTTAAACAAAGTTCAGATATTAGATTATGAAATCATTGTCAATACCGTGTTTGAGTATTGCTTTCCTAAGCGGAGGTTTTGAAGGGCTTAGAACTGAAAACAAATGTCTATTTTCATGTAGTTTCTTCAATGTCATGATAGCGACTAATAGGTCTTTTAAGTTTTCATATGTAGAGATATGGTAATTTTATTGTCGAAAGTATCTTTGACCAAATGAAGATCCTCAGATGTGGTTTTATGAAGATCCCATAGGATTTAGTCGCAGGTCTTATTAGTTGTCTAAGTGAATGGCGAGAATAGAAATTTAGGGGAAGCGGAATAGAGTTGTTAATTTCGGGCTATTAGAAAGCGAGAATCACTAACAACTCTGTAGATAATGTAGTAGGTACAGCACAATGCAAGCATTCGCATTCATTTGTTCTGATAAAAGATATTGTGTACAACCAGAGAAACGGAAATCTGTTCATGATGAGAGCGAACAGTGAAGAATTGCAGCATTTTCTGGGACCATTGTTCAATAGATTCAGCCAGATCATCAATGATCAGCCAAGAGTTTGGTTCAAAAATGTTGAAAACATCAAGTCCCTGTATGAATTGTATCTGCACCAATCCCATGGTGGTGGCAGCAATTGCTTTTATTTTATCGTATGACTCCTGCCAAATACTATAGCAATAGTAGATTTTTTTCGGCTTTTCCGCAAACATTTTATCACATTTTTTTATTATTTTAGTTAAGAGTGTTGTTTTGCCCGACATTGAAGGTCCACACAGAAACGATCTGAATGGTGTTTTAAATTGATACATGTTCCCTTCAACAGTTCACCTGGACAACTAACTGTAGACCATGATTGTCTAATGACTAAATAATTTCCCTACTACTACTACTACTACTACTACTACTACTACTACTACTACTACTACTACTCTGTTCAAGACGAAGAAGAAGAAGACTATTAAAGAATCATATTTTTTTTTATTATATACATAGAAAAAAAAGTAACAATACATTGAAAAAAGCACATTAAACATGAAAAAATACACTTTTTTTTAAATTTATTTATAATCAAAAAAAAATACAACATTCACATAGGCACACAGAGAGAAAAAACACTTAAATAAATTCACTTTTTTTGTTTATTTATAGAGAAAAAATACAACATTAGATTTAAGTACTTGAAAAAAAAAATATCACTTTTTTTTTAATGAAACATTTACAAAAAAAATCTGCTCTAAGTAAAAAAAAGATAACTTTGATAGTGGCGGTGCACCCCCCGCGCTGGCGGCCGGCCCCCCCCCCCCCGGGCCGCAAGCCCCCCCCCCCCCCCAGAGGTCGCGAGGCCCCCCCCCCCCAAAAGTTTTTAGGAAATAATTTACAGGACTTTGTTTAAACCGAGACTTTCCCTATGGGCAACACATTTGGCCCGGTCTGAAGTTAAATAGTGCCCAAGGGGGAGGGTGGTCACACCGTCTTGACAAACATAGACCTTGTCAGAGATGGTACTCATGGCAATTTTTTCTAAATTTACAGTAAAGTTTCTGTATTTGAGAGAACGAATTGCCAGTAATTTGGCTCGTGGAATTGTATTTTCAACAATACAATTCCTATAAATGTCCATTTCAAAATTCTTATCTATATAGTGCGTTGATACTCCTTTGCAAAGTTTCTTGATTTCCTCGTCGTATGTCTGCATAAAGTACACCTTCGGACTTACAAACATACCACTCGAAATCATGTCGCTTCCCGTTTCTGATTAAAAAAATAAGAACTGAGGGGGTGCCCAACGCGTTACTAGCGCAGGGTGAAGACCACTCAAAGTAGTTATGCTCATTTGTCAGCTATTACGTTCATAGGATACCACATACTCACTTAGATTTTGGGTTTTTACTTTTAATAGTAGAGAATCTGTATCCCCTTAGCAGACCTCTACTTGCCCCTTTTCCGGCCACTTTACCCTAGCCACATTGTAGTAGAATTCCAACATGAGCTTTTTAGAGATCTCCAAGCTCGCACTGCCTGCAGCAATATTTTTATTCAAGACAATGCGTCTTTCTTTTTTATTCATTAGTACCATGTCCGGGGCAATGATTGTGAAGGAAGTGTAATTTGGATCGGTAATAATTCAAGCACATTGTTCAGGATCGGTCACGACGTCACAACGATTCCTATTGCGAACACTCTCACACATTTTGCCGAAAGCCGAATTCAAAATGAGTTTATAAATTTCTTTTTCGGCTTTCGTCTGCGCTGCAGAGCGTTTGTTGACAAAAGTGTCAACAAACGTTTTCAGATAGGGTTTTGACTAAACTGGAGTGCTCTGTGAACCTTTGTGACGTTGAAACCGTTGTTGCACATCCATTTTAAAGCTACATGATGTACAACTATGTTTTTTTTCGGCAGAAGCTCAGCAATAAGTTTTTGTTTTGAAGGTGACCAATGAAATCCGTCCACCGCGACTAAACGCCTATTGCGAGGGCTCAAAGAGTCCTTAATCACAGGTCTATTGATGCACGGGAAGATAAAATCCTTTACTGAATCGTGAAGTTCAACTGGTATCTCTCCATCAATTTAAAAAACCCATCCAACCGGTCCATTCTCCTCAACACTGTCGTCACCAATGTTGGGGACATGGGGAGCTTGAGGGTCATTGAGCCTTTTATAGTCGCCGCAAGGTAGCACATAATGGGACATGGCCGAGGGGTAGAGAGAATTCATATCAAGGAAAACTGCATCCGATTTTGTCCCCGCCTTCTCTCCTGTTGGATCAGTTTCAAAGATACGATCCCCGTGAAAAACAAAACCACCCCTCATTGACTTTTCGATGACCAGGTGCTGATCAATGTCTGTGATCAGCCCAATTTTATCCCCACTAATTGTTAGGATGAGGTCCATCACCAGATGAGGGGAAGAAAAATAATAACCCGAATCACGATTAAATTCCTCATAGATTTAATTCGTATTTTTAAACATAATATCTAACAGAGCTAACACGTCACTCGACGAATACAGCTTGTATTAGTCAAAGACATGTTAACCCCTTCCCTCTGTCCGCACTTTTTTAGCAAAACTGTATTCCTCGGGGGTGCACTTACGATCGTGAAGACTATCATAAAAAGATTCAATCGAAGGAATAGTTTGTTCGGTAAATGTCGACATGGAACAATAATAGTCATAAGGGTATATGCCCTTGACCGTCAACAAATCAGATAAATCATTTGCAAATTGTTTCTTGGGAAGAGGGAAATCATTGTAGCTGTCATCGTTTTTCTGTACTTGAATTCATTTACTCAATGATTTAGAGAAAAAACTGTAGGAATCTAAAAAGCGAATTTTATTCGTGTACTCAACGTCGGCTTAAACAAATTTCCACATAAATTCCAAAACAAGCAGCTTTTCCGTTGACTTAGGTATGGTTTTGAAGGAAAAGCTGTCTATCACCCATGCATCATCATCCACTATTCCATTTCTTTGAAGATGCGCCAATGCTGGTAGCACATACTTCAGATCGTAGTTAGAGTTATGTATAAAAACCGGAAGGAAAAGTTGCTGTTTAATTTTTAAATTACATGAATTGTGATCCCACCCCCGAAAGTTACTTTTCCCCGTTGAATTGGGGTCAATAAGGTGATCATGATCCTGAACCGCGTCTTTTGGGGCATGAGCATCTCTACAAACCCAGCAAATCGTCCCCTTTTCTAACGTCAGTTGCTCTTTATCTGACCATGTTATTGGATAGTTGATGTCACGCAATCGTGAAATTGCGCCATTTGATGTTTTTATTAAGGATATCAATAACTTTTCCATGCTACCCTTCTCATCCATAGCCAAAAAAAACTTCCAATTGCATTTTATTGTTGGAATCGCGACGGACGTGTGCGTAGGACCACGCTACTAGTTTGTGTTCCTTGACTATATTTGGCCTTGATGGGTCTGATACCTCAACCAGTCTTGTTTCACAATCTAAAGATATTTTATCAACTTGTAGCAGGGAATTTTGGAAATTTTTTAATTGTAAAGTGTCTTTGCCTTCTGCCGGCATTTCAATTCTTTTAGTTCCATGAATTTTTCAATGGCTCATGTGATCTGAGAATGTTCGCTCAGATCTAAATGGGGAAAGGCACATGGGGCAATAGAGACGTTCCCCTTTCCGAACGCCTTGAGATAAGAGTCGACTTATTGCTGTAATGGGGAAAAAATGACCATAATAATTTACATCTTTGGGAGGCTCGTAAATAACCCATACCCAATTTTTAACATTATCCACCATCGGTGTCCTCATTGAATACAAAACCCCTTTTTTATTAGTGTTCTTTTCCCTAGCTACGAATTCAGTGTCATACTGAAGAACAACCACCCCCACCCCAAGAATTTAAATTGGTTTCTCGAATATTGTTATTTCTTTAAAGGAAACCCGATACTTACCCACCAAACAATCAAAATTTAATTTAGGGAATTTTTTCCACCGTTACGTGCAAGTCTGTCGAGATTTTTCATTGTTAAATCTTCGTTAATGTTTTATGGGCTGATGCTAAAAATACATATTTAAAGCATTACAGCCCTGTGTTAAGTCTAAAACATTGAACTCCTACTCGGGATGAAACTTATAGGGGTCAATATATTTTTTAACCTCCCGCCCCTCTTAATCGCAAGTTTTTTTTTAAATCTAATGTTATCAATATCCGGAAGTTCAATTTCATGAATGGTTGGACAACTTCAATTCGCGTGAAACCTTTTCAAATTCAAAATCAGTTTATTTACAAAGTTAAAAAAGTTTTTTTCGAAATCGTTTAGACCGGGGTAAAAAGTCTGGTTACCGGTTGAAAAATGAAAATGAAAAATTTCCCCGGATGTCCCCTTTTGTAAATAAACTTTTTGATTAACCGATGCTTTAACCCCCCCCCCCCTTGACCCTCCCATTTCTGAATCTGAATCTCAATTTTTGCTCGAATTCTGTCGATGTAGCTATGGAGAACATTCACATGGTCTGTTAAAATAATGCCCCCGTCAACCGCGTTTTCCTCGGGTGGGTTAAAATCTACCCTGTATGTTTGTAGGGGACCTAGAGCAGACTCTAACAAATAAAATTCACGTAATTCCGAGGACATAGCACTATTTTCATGTCCTGCACCTATTTGTACAGGATCCAATTCACTAATAGTAAAGTTATCGTTAAAAGTGTCCCCGGAAAAACTAGGCCCAACAATTTGCATAAGACTGTCCATTTCATCAGCTGTAAATTGAAAATCCAGGGGGATATAAATTAACGTACTTTCACTAACATCATCATCCGGCGAGAGGGGACAATTACCCATGATACTTTGAAATCCCGGATCAGGGAAGGCAGAAGTTTTCAAAGATTTTCCCTGAAACTAGAAAATGAATGGATTAAGTTTTTTTTTTCTTTGACGATAGTTTTATCACAATTATAACACACTTTTCTTTTTTTTTTCTTTTTTTATCAAACAATTTTTTTTCTTAATTGGATTCGAATTTATAAAACAAATGCATAATAAATTACAAATTTTTTCTTATAGCATTATTTACAAAACAATACATAATAAATTACAAATGTTGTTAATAACACACGTACACACGCGCACATGCATGCAAACACACACACGCACATGCATGCACACACACACACGCACACACACACACACACACACACACACACACACACACACACACACACACACACACACACACACACACACACACACACACACACCCACACACACACACACACACACACACACACACACATATACACACACACACACACACACACACACACGCTGAAATATTCTTACAGGTTGAAATTGCGTTTCTAACCCCTTAGCATATATTTTATTAGCCTATAACGTGCTGCTGAAACAGCGTCAGATAGAAATGCGCTGTGGAAACAATTTATGCGATTTTTCCTGTGCTAATATCTCTCGTTTCATCTAAGATAAGAAACATCCTGTTATTTGAAACTCCCGCTTTGTAGCGAGCGAGCGATTAACATTCAAATTTATACCTGCTGGATTAATGTTCAACCTTTCTCGATGGGTTATTTTGATAATAGGATTAAATATACGCGAAGCTAAAAGCAAAAACATATCTTAGTTTAAGAACGCTTGTTCAACCATCAAGTGTGAAATATTGATTTGTTTAAAGAAATAATTGGATTTTTGCATTAGAAAACATCTTGCTTAAAAGAGAAATTATAGGTAAGGTTTTATAGAAAAGTATGATAATGCTAATTTGGTTAATGGTAATAAAATAGCATTATTATAGAATAGTTTAGAAACAAGTTTAAGTTTTACTCATTGAAAGTTATGCGCTTGAGAAAATTTACCTTATTTTTGAAAATACGGAGAGAAAAAAAATTATATATATATTTACAAATTCTGACTGGGCTTCCACACCTGAGGTCCCTGGAAAAGTCTGAAGGGGGTTAACCTCACGATCTTGAGTAGACTAGGATGAAGCATTATGAGAGGCGGCCCACTCTATTTTCAATTTCCTCCCAGGTTGGGTAGAAGTTTGCGCACAGCTAACACTGACGTTAGAGGCTCCTGGCATTAAAAGTTGCGTGGTCATTGGCCGGTCCAGAGCACGTATATTTGATCCAGCATATTTGATGATGGAAGGCCTTGCAGCTTGCATCAATGTGGCTTCGTTCCATCTTGGTTTCTTTTCCGGAGGGGGGTAATTGCAAGAATCTTCCTCCACCTTAAAAAGAAGAAAAATTTAATAATGTAATAATAAGCCCTCTTTTAAAGATAAATTGCCCTCGACCCCCATGTAACTATACCCCCTTTAACTGAACCCTCGCAAGGCTAGGTCGTAATTGTTTTACTTTGAAAAAGATTATTATTTAAATATATGTTACTCTTGAATAACTGTGTTTTACACCTTGGGGTGAGAATTCTTGAGACTAAGCTTTCTTCCCGCTTTTATATGCTTATAACTCACTACGAAGTTGTGGCTTGAATGAACGTTGTATAAGATAAAATAAAAAACAAAACAAATGGAAACCAAAAATTTGGGGCGATTTTAACTATTGGTATACCAACAAATTCATACCATAAATTTTAATAAATGACCTAGATTTCCATTACCTTAACGTTTACATTCCCTCTGAAATATTCAATTTTACGACAAGCTTAGGCTACATCTGTAAGTTGTTCCAAAAGAACAAGCTAGGAATATCATTGTATTCATTAGCTTTAGAGCTATCCATTCACCGAGTTAGGATTATGATATTACTTAAACATTTTCTTAGAGAATTATTTAATCTTTCCTATAAAAGAAAATTTTCTTTTTTTAACGATCTTCAACCAATTTTCAACATTTTTCTATCTAAGAAAAGAAGAAGAGTGCTGAGCAAGACCACATCCAGGGGGGAGGGTGAGGGATTTGAACCCTCCCCCCTGAAATGTTTGTCCAACTCGTAAAAACGAAACAAAATGAACATAAGCCTATTTTTGATGCGTTTTTTAAAGTTTCTTAATCGCCCCCAAAAAATTCCTCCTGTAACCCCCATCTTCCGAAAAAAAAAATCCTGGATACGTCCCTGGGGTGGTTAATTAAAAAAAAGTTCTGTAAAGCTGAATCTGAATTGATGGATAAAGCTGAATCTTAGCTATCGAATGATGATATCAATTGTTCTTCACAGCCGAAATGCGTTTCTTTTCCAAAATGAGCTATTACAAACATATTTTTGGGAAAAGATAGATATTTGTCCTATTCCGTGTTAAAAACTATGCTTTGATTCTATTTTTGTGACTTCGATCGTTTTAGTCAAACATGCTATTCCTTAGGCGTATTTAAGAAAAGGACACCAAATAACCTCGCTTTCTTTTACCCGTTGTTGTATTTACCTGTTGTTGCTCTATCGAGTTTTGAGACAGCAAGAGGAAGGCGAAAGCTGATTGGTTCTTTTGTATGAAAGTTTAAGCAAGTATAAAGGACGAAAAGTTTTTGAGTCACAATATTCTATTTTTTTTTTTTTTTGTTCAAGGTTGATTTCACGGGCCAAAACATTTGGCTTAGATACCGCAAATTTAAATGTATTTTAAGTCTTGGGTTTTATTTGTTTTTCTATGCGTTAATTCTTTTGTGAATAAGAATGTGTGGCGCTTCTGTCTTCATGTCTTTATAACAGTATTAATTATTCAATGATATTTCCTTTTGTTATTTGGTGTTAATTGTTACTGCTCTGTCTTAAAGTCTTGGGAGCTTTTGCCCTCTTATTTATTTGGTTTAGGTTTACAATGACTTGAAGGTAGTTCCTTTTAAGGTTGTTTTTATATTACTTTATGACTCTAATATGTTTCAAAATGGAGGGCTCGGTCAAGTTCACCTGTTGTTTGTATGTTTAATTTATATTTTACCCCTTAGGTACGCGTTTTTACTATACTAGCGCTTGTTTGTGGTTTTTGGTCAGGGGGCAAAGTCCCCCTGAAATTTTAATTTACTCGTAAAACTTTTTTTTTTTTTTTTTTTTTTTTTTTAGAAATAAAGAATGAAAGTGTACTCACATTGAAAATAGAAATATCCATTGTTTTCAAAGTTGATAATATGTAGTGTACTATAATCAATGTGTTAAAACATAATGAAGATTAAATTCCAAAGCATGAACATTTTATACGAGGTTTCAATGATGAATTGTTAAGCAATTCTCTATGATTGGCTGCCTAAAAAACAGGTGTTAGCTCGAAAAAAAAACATTCTGGTTGAAAAAAAACTTGTAGTTGAAACAAATTTGTGCGGGGAATCCCCCATTCATACTGCTATCTTTTTCGCAATGTTTAGGAACAGGCGGGGAATCCCTAAAAAACCAAACCTGACTATACCCATCAAATCAGACTATACCCATCAAACCAGACTATACCCACCAAACTAGATTATACCCACCAAACCAGATCCATAGGTACATGCACTGGAAAGGTGCCATGGAATGTAAAGTGGGACAAATAACACAGGATGGAACATAATCTACCCAAAATATAACCCCTTACTCTACTTTAGCTCTAATATCAGTCAATCCTCTTGAAAAGATCGCTAAAAGGGGCGGGAGGGGGGAAGCACCCGTAAAACTCCAAATTCGGAGTCTTTTTTTAAAGGTTCTTTTAAGATTTCTAATTTATTGTCAATTTCAACTCTAATTCCTGGCGCTTCCAATACACTGAGTCCAAATCCCAAAAAATGGTAAATAGTTGCTTAAATAATTCTCGAGTGCTAGCATATAGATTGTCGAAATTGCCCTCAGATATGTGTGATAACAGTATCGTAGTGCCACTCCACTCTGGCTTATAATTATACTTTTTAATGGTCAGGATATCTAATCTTGTCGCAAAATGATCCACGTAATCTTCCAACCTTTCTCATGAACTGGCTCTCAGTTAGATATGCACCATTATAATACAACACCTACGTTTTTGTCGTGCTCGGTTACAATCGGGGATTCCCCATGGGCTCCTGGAGTATTGCTTGTCATAAACACTGGCGCCATCCATGTTAGACCTGGTCACGGAAATCCTGGGAATCTTCCAGAAAAAACGATGTGCCAAAAAAGGGTAGGAATCTTGCCAATACTGAAGAAATATTAGAACACCTGGAATCCCGGGAAGACTGTCAGGGGTGGGTGGGAACAATATTTTATCGAAATAGAATTTCCCCTTTGCGCGTTTTGATAATTTTGCTGAAAAAATGCCCCGCCCCCTCTTGGTTGTGTGAGGAATGAGACAAAAGGAGGTTTTAAAAAATCGGGGGTTCTGTTGAATGAGGGTTCAGTTAAACTGGCTTAGTTGCACGGTTATAAACATGGGCTTAGCTTGCGAAAACTTGGATCACGGGATTTAAAGGCATAATTTTTAACGAGAAGTGCCTGAAAGATGTCTTGGTGGGCGATGTCACAGGGGTGCCACAGTACAGTAATATTGTGCCATTGTGGGTTGAAAGCTTGGAGTATCACTCTCTAGCAAAGAAATGGAAAGAATTTTTTTACCTTTTTTTCAAGTAAAAAAAAAACACTGTTTAATGAGATTCACTAGCTTTGTCGGTGAGAAAGGGTTGAAAATGCTCTAAAGATGACGAAGGCTGAGTGCCATTGTTGATGATGGTGGGGGGGGGGTGTATTGCCAAGGTGGTGTGGAGTGTTCTGTGGGGTATCATGAAAGGCTTGGGTCCCAAAAACTTAAATCAGGCTTGGATCCCAAAAACTGGATTCAAATTTATAATTTTTATTATGAAATGACTGGAAAATGTATTAGAAATGATGACGTGATGTCAGGAGGGGCAGTCAAGTAATTTAATTGTGGTGTGAATTGCTTGGAGTATCACTCTCTAGCAAAGAAATGGGCGACTTCTCAGTGTTCAAGCAAAAACACTGTTTAATTTAGATTCACTAGCTTATTTTCGGAGCGAAAAGGTTGAAAATGCTCTAAAGATGATGATAGATGGTGCCAGTGTGGATGATCGAGGGGGATGTAATGCCATGGTGGTGTGGAGTGTTTTTTTGGGTATCATGATAGGCTTGGGCTGCAAAAAATTGAATCGCGGGATTTAAATGTATAATTTTGATTATGACATGAATGAAAAATGTCTTAGGATTGATGACGTGCAGTCAGGGGGGCAGTCAAGTAATATAATTTTGGTGTGGATTGCTTGGAGTATCACTCTCTAGCAAAGAAATGGACGACTTCTCGGTGTCCAAGTAAAAAACACTGTTTAATTTAGATTCACTAGCTTATTTTTAGAGCGAAAAGGTTGAAAATGTCCTAAGGGGTGGTGGGATGGTTCAATGTGGATGACAGGGGGCGCGGGACTGGTGTGTAAAGCCATGGTGGTTTGGAGTGTTTTGGCGGCTATTATGATAGGTTTGGGATTGCAAAAACTTGAATCAGAGGATTGAAGCATAATTTTTAACAAGAAATGACTGAAAAAGTGTTTTGGGCGAGATTGGACGATGTCAAAGGGGTGTCTCAGAGCAGTAATAGTGTGTCAATGTTGCATGAACTGCTTGGAGTGTCACTTTCTAGCGGCGAAATGACAACTTCTCGATGCTCAAAATATATTGCTTAATGAGATTCACTAGCTTATTTTCAGTGCAAAATGGTTGAAAATGTCTTAGGAGGTTGAGGGGTAGTTTCACGTTGATGGCAGGGAGTGGGGGCTGGTTTGTATAGGTGTGATAGTCTGGAGTGTTTTGGAGGCTATTATGATAGGCCTGGGATTGCAAAAACTTGGATCAGTGGATTGAAGTATAATTTTTAACAAAAAATGACTGAAAGATGTCTTGGAGGAGATGGGGCGATGTCAGAGCGAATGCCACAGAGCAGTAATAGTGTTATAGTAGCACAGAGGTATTGTGGGGTGAATTGCTAGGAGTATCACTCTATAGCAAAGAAATGGGTGACTTCTCGGTGTTCAAGTAAAAAACACTATTTAATTTAGGTTCACTAGCTTAGTTTCGGAGCGAAAAGGTTGGATATGTATTAAAGGGCGGGAAAATGGTGCCATGTGGATGACGTAGGGGGGCTTGTATGCAATGAAACGGCAGTGTGGAGTGTTTTGGAAGCTACTATGATAGGCTTAGCTTGTGAAAACCAGGAATCAATGGCTGAAATATAATTTTTAACAAGAAATGCCTGAAAGATGTCTTGGGGGAGATGGGACAATGTCGGAGGAGTGCCACAGAACAGTAATAGTGTGTCATTGTTGCATGCATCGCCTTGGACTAGTAAACTCTAGAGCTTAAAGATAAGGCAGGAGACATTAATTGAATTTTCCGGTAGAGGGGGACTGAAATCTAACATTCATGTCTAAGAAACGATGTATTTCGTTAAAAGCCTTTCAAAAATACCTATTAATATGGTTTAAATGTACCATTAATATTAGCTCGCCCTCTCAAAATGATTAATAGGGGGCGGGAGCAGCCGTATATTGTCAGGATATTGTGAAATATTCATAAGTTTAACTCAAAGAAAACGGGTATTTTCCTTAAAGTTCTTAATAGGGCATAAATATGCATCTAATATCAGCCATATCCCCCTGGTATTGCATGCTAGGTTGTGTTTTTCAATAATAGATGGTTCTTTTGCATATATTACGATAAGCCTCTTTCATATTTAATTTTTTTTCTCGTGTTTTTAGCTGCTTTTTTCTGTGTTTTTAATATTGCTTGTAAATTTGTTTGAAATAATAAAACTTTTATTTACAAGCCCTTTGTTTTTAAGATTTATTGTTTAGGACGATCAATCTGATTATACAATTTAAGCACCCCTTAGCTTTTATGACTAAAAATACCTTGTGAGTGATTGTTTCTGAAAATAAATGTTTCCCCGTCTTCGTGCCAATTGTCTCCGAGAGCGTGTCAAATTTGGGCAGTAACACCGTTCTAGCGTGTGCTAAAAATGGGGAATCTCAGGTTGCGCGCAATAGGTTTATTTTGAAATATAATGAGTAGGATAAGATATTAGGAATGGCTTGATAGTCCTCTCGGTTAAGGCACAAATCGGTTGAAAGAAAATTGACCTTTCGAGTCCTAGCGGGGTCAAGAACTAGAGAAAAAAATAAACAACTAAAGAAAGGGAAAAAAGCGTTAAACTTTTCGAGCGAAAAATAATATGCCAAAAAAGGGTATTATCTAACAGTGATTTATGCCGGTATTGCGTAAGATGCGCTGGCCTTACATAAAGCGCGTACTGCCATTA
The DNA here is from genome assembly GCF_049724085.1 of Artemia sp. Qi Xiang Cuo. NCBI lineage: Eukaryota > Metazoa > Arthropoda > Branchiopoda > Anostraca > Artemiidae > Artemia > Artemia sp. Qi Xiang Cuo. The sequence continues at coordinate 27,986,734 of NC_142800.1, forward strand.
ATTTAAAGAAAGAAAAAATGCTTTGAGCGTTTCGGGCTTAAAATGAAAATGTCAAAGAGGTATTACGTGACAGTGATGTTTGCACTGTCATTAAATAATGTGTGTGCTGTCGTTACGTTATAAGCGGGGATTCCCCCTTGGATTCCTGTCGCAAGGTTACATAAAATTGCGTCAAGCATATGGGACCTGACCGTTTGAAACGGAGTGTATTGTGACATCATTAGAGTCCAGAGGGTTGTGTCATAGGAATCTTGCCAACTGTGTTCCCTTTAATAGAACTGGTGACCGCATTGCACAGGTGTGAAAGCTTGAGGGGCTGGTAGCTCCACTCATCTGACCCTTTCAAATCCAATGTTAATTCCCTGTGAATGCCGTGACGTCAGAGGACTGCGTCTGAAATCCCATGTTAATTTTCCTATTGATGGCGTGACGTCAGAGTACTGCGCTTGAAATCCAATGATAATTTCCTACCTGTGCCGTGACGTCAGAGGGCTGTGCTTGAAATCTTGCCTAGAATCAGGGCTCTCATAAGAATCTTGACAGGGGCTCTCATGGGAATCTTGCAATGGGCTCTCATGGGAATCTTACCTAGAAACAGGGCTGTCGTGGGAATCTTACCAGGGGTGTTATGACGTCAGAGGGCTCTCACAGGAAAAGGGATAGGGTTCTTATAGAAAGCCTTATGCTCATACTACTTTTTTATGCTGATTTCAAATATATCATTTTCATCAGGTTTAGTCCTACCCATCAAAAGTTACGCGCCTGAGAAAATTTGGCTGATTTTCAAAAAAAGGAGGAAACAGCCCCTAAAAGTCATAGAGCCTCAATGAAGATCACACCATCAGATTCAGCAGTAGAGGGGACCCTAAAGCCCCCACCCCTCACCCCTGCTGCCACCTACAACTTTTTTTAACACCATATATTGGCACGAGAACCACGTGGTTTATGGTTTTTGTCAGTGAGAATTTGAAAAACAGGAATTTTGTCACATTTATGTATGTTTTCTTGGATGGTTATGTGTGTTGGTCGATTTATTTGATGTTTTTCATGGATGTTTAATGGTTTTTGTCAGTGAGAATTTGAAAAACAGGAACTTTGTCACATTTATGGATGTCAACAGCAATTCATGTCTGTTATATGGTTTTCTCTCTGAGAATGAAAAAACAGGAATTTTCTCACTTGGATTTACATAATCGCTAGGGGAAATTATTGATTGAGGAAGGGGGAAATTAAGAAACAAACATGGCTTCATTGTTGTTTGGCTAGCCTGTCCTGAGAAATTGATTTACATAATCGCTAGGGGGAATTATTGATTCACGAAGGGGGGAATTAAGAAACATTAAGGTTTCTTTAATCTTTAGGCCTGAGGGATTTATTTATTATTGTTGTTTTGGACAAGTGCATGCTAGGGGTGAATGTCAAGGTGTCCAGGAACAGGAAACAGTTAGATCACATGTTTCCTTCTCAGCCAATCATCAAGTCGGATACATCCTCCTTCTCAGCCAATCAGAGACGTGCTTACATATGAGTTTCCCCATTACATAACAATTCACCCTTGAGATTTCGTATATAACGGGCATGCAATGTGATTCAATTATCAGAAAGTTCCAGAACACAATGGATAGAACACATGAAATTATTGATGAACTTGAAGCCTTGGCAGCCACAATTAGCAATGTAAGTTCTGTTTTCATTTTTTATTTTAAAAATAAAATTGTTTTCCGTGGTAAACCTCTACTATATTCGGGTAAACCCCCCCCCCCCCACCCCTATACAACCGCTACTTTATGAGGTTAATACTCTAAAAAAGTCGTAAAATACTCTCTTTTTCGTTATGTAAACCCCAACCTTCCGTCCCCCTCTGTTAACGACCACATTTCTGTTTTCAATAAATTCCGTATCTTATCTAAAAGCAACTGTCAACTTTCTGTCAATCCCTTAATATAGTGTTTTCACCGCTATGGCTTTGACTTACAGATTTCTCGCAACGATTTAATTATCTGATAATTACTGACACCCCTTTAAAGTACATCCGGCTTTGCTAAATCCTTATGAATTTGGATAGCAAAAGCTTCCGCTGAAAAAAATGATACTTTTTCCCGTTAAATTAAAAGCAGTTTCGCGTGAAAAGAGAAAATAAATTCGAACACCACAAGTGCAAGTTGAAAACAACTTGTTTATTCACTTTAGAATTAATGTTGTTTGTGTTTAAGAAAAATTGACATTGTTCTTTTATGCATAGATTGACTAGCATTTTTACAATTTATTTCGGTGGGGGGAGGGGATATTTTTCCATGTCTTGTCTCAGGGATATTGTCCGTGGAGTTTTTTTCCTCAGGGTGTTTTTTTTTTCTGGAGGTGTGATAAATACCAGCAATTGTAAAATTTTATTGAAAGATAAAAAATAGCGTTAATAAATTAAAATAGTTAAACAAGGCATGCTCAATAAAAATTAAAACCAGAAAAGAACAGAAACGTCTAAAAATAAGAAACTAGGCTGACTTATATAGGTCGGCTTTTGAACGGTTCAGTGAGCCGTAATTCTCAGATTCAAAAAAGGATGCTCTGATTACATTTAACTAAATTTTTTACGTTATGATTACCTGATTATCGACTAATAAAAAGTAACTTTATGTTGAGGCTTACTGTCCTTATTTTCAAAAGGGGGCAAATTATTTAGTTAATCACTTTTTATCTCCTGTTAAAGTAAAATAGTGAAGAATGAATGCACCCACACTCAAAGAAAGCGAGGGTTAATAATGCGGGCCATGCGAAGGTTACTGTCCGGCAATATGGTAGCTGGCCGAAGCCTCCAAAACAAGTGCAATCATCTGTACAAGAATGCAACGCAGCCGGCCCGTCCACCATCCATCATACAGTGCCTGGGCCTTCAAGAGCTGCCCCACTTATGCAAGGTCAGGAAGTGGCCCTCCAGCATGCACTACATGCTCCTTCGGGTGCCCAAGTGCAGCCGGGATATGCAAATATAAGTATTTTGTCCCACCTTTTTATTTCTTCCAATTTTAGTCCATTTCAATCCCAATATAAACTTATCTCTGTGAGATATTAACCCTCACCCGACCCAATTTTTTAATTTTATCTCCCTCGGAGATATCTAAATATAATTTTTTACAATGAAACCACTCTTTTCTCTGCCCCCCCCCCCTCCCTCGGAGATATCTAAATGTATTTTTTTGCAAAGAAACCGCTCTTTTCTAATCATTGCTATCGCTCCAAATTATCATAAGCGAATATTTTTAGGTAATTTCTATTAATAATCACTGCCTTTGAAACTCAACATTCTATTTTTTCTAATCTTTGCTATTTTCTTTGTTGCTATCTCTTCGCTGTTATCTCATAAGCAAATATTTTTCATGGGTAATTTCAATTAATGCTCACCATTTGAAACTCAAAATCCCCTATTTTTCACAATTGATTATCAAATAGTTTCAAGAGAAGGAACTGAGTGAAATTATTCACATATATCTATTTGTTACATATGAATCCCGTAACTTGCGCAAGGATATTTTAAAATAACTTTCAATCTTACAAACCCTTGCCAATATTTTAGTGATGTGGAAACATTGTTGAATAAGAATTAACGGTTCTCGAATTTAATTGTACTGTTTCCCAGAGAATACGCTTGTAAACAGAGCATACACGATATTAAAATAATCTAGGCTCATTTGGAGTCATAGACAACCTGTATGGGGAGTAGGCGAAACGACTTATGCCGCCTAACAATACGTTTTTTTGGGGCATTAGGTAAACGGCTGGGAGCCGCGGTGTCCGGAATGCGCCGATGGGTCCGGGGAGTGTTGTGGGGGCAAGGTTAGGGGAAGCGCCGGGGGGATGCGCCCTGGGTCAGGGAAATGTCACAGAGATGAATCCCGGGCCAGGGACGTAACGCAGGGAGGCGCCACGGACCCGTAACGTGCCTCAGGTCTGAAAATTTTCGCCGAGATGAGCAACGGGCCAGGGAAATCTCAACAGAGATGCACCCCGGACCCATATCCCTACACCGGGGGAAGCACCGAAAAAAAAAAAAAAAAAAAAAAAATTGAACACTTTTAAAAAAAACCAACAAATTGTTTCCTTATATTTCATATCTTAAGTTGGAAATTTCAGTTTAATTAAACAAATTTTATTAAGCAAAAATAATACAAATTTTAAAAGCAGTAGGGATGATTTGAAATCTTTGAAAATAATCTATTTTTTCATTTGTAGGTTGTCCTGGGTCAATATTCGCCATCCACCCACTGCTCTTCAGTTGGAGACGGATAGGATATGCCTCTGGGGCTTTACAATAATGAAGCATCTACTATCAGAGAATGGCATGGTAATTCCCTAGAAATACCCTTTAACATTGATGACCTTTTAAGTGATTTTTTTTTAAATGTTGATAGTAGCACAGCTGAGCAGGGTAATGTAGATAATTCGGATTCAGATTTAGCATTGCTAAGTCCAAATACTATGCAGCTTTTGGATGATTTTGTCGGTGGATTGAGGGGAAACCCTTCCCCCTCAGATTACATGAACATTTCCCCACTTCAATCGAATGAAGCGGCTTCCCATGGCCCTATTATTGAACAAATTGGGGGAGGGGGTAATATACAAGAGGGAGAGGGGGGTACAACTCTCCCAGACTTTCAGTTGTTCAACAAAGTTTTAAATAATATAGTTGTTTTCACTGCAATGTTTGGGGACCCTTTTAATTCACTTGTGTCTGGTAATTTTTTCTTTGACCCTGTAGAAATTGTACATAACTATGTAGATAAAATTCGTGCACGTCTGGAGACCCAAATTCAGGTGTGGGGAGGTAGGGATTCAATTAAGGTTTCCATTGTTTTAAAAGTGTTTTATTTAAATGAGGGAAAAAGCGAGGTTTATTATCATTTTATACATTCCGAGATGCGTTTGGTTTATTCAAATTTGGAAAATTTTGAGGGAGCTTTCACGGATTGGGTCGATCAAATTATAACGCATCTTGAGAACTATAACGAAAATGGGAGTGGGTCAGTAGTTTTATTTGTTGAAAATTTAAGTGTTAATATTTTTAAATTTAAGAATGATTTTATTGTAAGAGGGGGGGCCGGCAGGGGAAATGAAAGGGAGACAGTTTTAAAATTTAATCCTGATCTCGTAGGTTGTCGTGGTGTCCAGAAGATTTGTTTTGAAACAGGTCATATGTGTTTCCGATATACTTTCCTCATCTAAGCATTTCAGCCTCTAGCAGATGACGCTACCAAGAAGAATTTAGACATTTGGGCTATACATGGGAAGGAAGGGTCCAGTTTTCCAGTTGTAGATTTTTCTTGTTTAGAGGGGAAATACCCAGTAACGCTAAGATCTATTGATATTTTTGAAAGGGCTAATGCCTATTTGAATATTGGTGTTACTGTGGTACAGTGTGAAACATAATTTGAAGCTGGGGTTCGTACTAAAAAGAAGGGGGTGGTTTTCCCTGTAAGGGGTCCCTCAGTTGATTTGGTTAGACACTGGGTTTGGTTGTTATACACACCACCTAGTCAACCGAACACAATCGGTCATTTTAACCCTATCACTGACATTAGTAGAGTTCTGAGGGAGGGTAAGAAAAGGGGGACTCGTTTCTACTGTCCAACATGCCTCTCTAGATTTTGGACTGAACTAAAGTTACAAAATCACATGAGGCATTGTAGTCACCACGGCTATCAGACAGTGGAAACGGTATCAGGGGATAGGGGAATTCTACGTTTCAAAAATTTTCAAAATACCCTTTTCCAATGTAACAAAAGATCTTTAGATTGCGAAGCTAAGCTGATGGAGATGAATGATCCCAAATTTCCAAACTGAGTCAAAGAACATCTGGCTATTGCAGTGTCATACGCCCACGCACAAAGAGACAGTTCTAACACCATGCAGTGGGTAGAAATAGTTGAAACAGTGGATGAGCGGGAGTGCATGGTGAAGGCATTGACGAAACTGATTGGCACGGCTAATGGTGCTATTTCTCGTTTGAGAAATACGCATTATCCATGGGGGCTGTATTCAGAGTATCTGCGCGATATTAAAAAACAAAAAATATGGGGGGTATGGACGGGGGATTTCACCCCGGCGGGGTAAACGGGTGATAACGCACCCCGTGGGGGGAGGGTGAACGTTAGAGATCATGACCATATGTGGCAGGAAATATCCTCGGGGGTAGTAATTTTAGAGGAGTTGCGCATCAATAGTGTAATTTAAATGTTAACCAGCAGTTTTTTATTCATGTTTTTATTCATAATTCCAATTAAGATTTAAAATTTATTTTACCGGCACTGGCACGTATGCATCGGGAGGGAGGGGGAGTAGATTGTCCATGGGTAAATAGTTCATTTACCTACAACATAAGTCCCAAATCAGCCTATATTTTATTTATTCTATAGATTAAAGGGAATTCATTTTATTTGGGTATTACTTTCTTTAATAAAATATGTTTTTTATTTTCATTTTGTTTTTTCCCAATGGATTTTAGTCATTTTATTCATGTGAAAAAAAGCGACAATTTTGATAGCTTTCCCTTGCTTAAACAGCACTTTCCAGACAGTGAAATGTATGACCTGTTGACCTGCAAAGGTATATATGCATACGATTATTACTGTTCTGGCGCACGCTTAAGTGAGGAGAAGCTCCCTCCAATTGAAGCTTTTTACAATTCACTGACCAACAGTGAATGCACAGCCGAGGAGTATGAGTTTGCCAAGAAGGTGTGGTCCAAGGGGGATTGTAAAAATGGGTGGGATTATTGTAGAATGTACTTGGCCAGTGACGTTTTAACTCTGTTGGATATAGTCTGTAAGAACACAGAGCAGATCTATTCAGAGTTCGGGTTAGATATAGGCTGCTATTTTTCCACACCCCAGTTAGTACTGTATTTAATTTTAAAAATTAGCAGGGAGGAAATAGGCCTAATCACGGACATAGACCAACACCTTTTTGTAGAGCGTTCAATGAGGGGAGGGTATGTTTTTCATGGGGACCGCATCTTATCAACCGATCCGAGCGGACAAAGCAGCGGTGTAAAGTCAAATGCAGTGTTCTTGGACATGAACTCGTTGTACTCCTCGGCAATGTCACACTACTCGTTGCCGTGTGGGAACTATCAATGGCTTGAGAATCCTTGTGAGTTCCCCGACATTACCATCGTCGAGGACAACGGGCCACAAGGATGGTTCTTTGAAATTGACGGTCACATTCCGCTGGCGCTTCACGACTCAGTCAAAGATTTTGTTTTTCCCTGTATCACTCGGCCGGTGAGCAGGGACTCTCTGAGCCCCTACAATCGTTCATTGGTTGAGGAGATGGGGATGCAATGGACCCCCTCCAAACAGAAACTGACTGCTGATTTGGACCCTAAAGAGAATCTCGTTGTTCACCATGTGATTTTGCATTGGATGGTGAGCAACGTTTTCAAGATCAATAAAATACACAGGGTCCTGCAGTTCAATCAGCGACCCTACTTGAAAACGTTTATCAAAACTTTTGTCGATAAACGCTCTAAGGCGACTTCAATGGTGGAGAAGGACATGTATAAGCTCATTCTAAATTCAGCGTTTGGCAAAATGTGTGAGAGCGTACGGAACAGATCTCGCTGCGACGTCGTGACTGACCCTCTAGAGTGTGCACGAATTATTGCCGACCCCAATGTTACATCGTTCACGAGCATAGAGGCCGGCATGGTTCTTCTACACAGACGAAAGCGAAATGTAGTACTGAACAAGAATATCGCATCCGGTAGTTCAGTACTGGAAATTTCAAAAAAGCTCATGTTGTCGTTCTTTTACAATGTTTGCAAGGTGCACTGTTCCAGGGAGGGGGAGGTTAAAGTTTACTATGTTGATACAGATTATCTGAGGTTAAAGTTAACTGGGACGGAAGATTTGGATGTATTGTGTGATTTGCAAATGGGGGGACACGTTAATTCGCGGATGGATTTCACCAACTGGAACCAATCACTTTACCCCGAGCTTGTGAATCGTCACGCCCCCCAACCAACTATTAAAATCAAAATACGAGGTAGGGGGTAATGTGAGATCCCGGGTGATGGGCCTAGGTCTCCAATTCTCGTGTGTGGAAACTCATAGGGGGGCCGACCAGAAGGCGGGTAAAGGGGTGCCTAAAAATTTTGTAAAGAGCAATTTCAACATGAGCGTGTACAGAGACTGTTTAGAAAGTAGTCTAGTTCCGAGAGCACAAGTGCTTGCAATTTGCTCTCTAAAGTATAGAAATTATACTGTGTGAGTAGAAAAGACTGCAATGTCGTGTATATCCGACAAAGTCTATGTGATCTAGAATGGTGTGAGTGTCCTACGCCACGGTCACTCCCATATTTCGGACCGAGTTGAATGCATTGACTATCGTAATCAACTTGGTCTGGATAAATTAACCTAATCTGACACTAACCATCATCACCCCTCACCCTCTACATACATGACCCGACCTCGCCTGGTCATCTAACCCAAGCCCGAACCATCACCACCACCACTACCCCACCCTCCCCCAACCTAACCTGTAGCAGTGATGACAACTCTTGTTTTTTGCCCCGCGGCTCCCGGGGGGAGGAGGGGGGCCCTTCCCGCGGCCGCCCAGGGGGGGGGGGGCCCACCCGCGGCGGGCCGGCCCCCCCGTGGTCCCCGGGGGGGGGGACCCACACCTTTAAATTCATCAAGTTCAACTGTGCTATTGTTCCAAGTGAGTGTGTGTGTGTGTCCGTTTTTTTTTTTCTGTTGTACACAAAAATTGTTTTTGTTTAGAAAAGTGTTTAAGTTTAAAAAAAAAAAAAAAAAAGTGTTTTACATGAAAGTGTTGTTTTTGTTGGACAAAAAAGTTTTTTTTTTATTTTAAAAAAATTATTTTAAAGACACTTGTTTTTTTTTAAAGACAATAATTGCTTATTTATAAATTTTTTTAATTTCACTGTGCTGTTAATGTTGACTGCAAATAGAGTTTTCATTTTGGCCACCGGAGAAATTTTGTCAAATGTTCTTGTTGAACAAGTGTTATTATTATTTTTATTGTTGTTCATGTTGACTGAACAAATATTTGTTTTCATGCAGTGTCGGAATAAATACTGTCAATGAAATATTGTTTTTTTTGTTGTTGTTCTTGAATAGATAGATCTACGGGGAAAATTATTGCTAATTATTCATTGTGTACATACGATTTAGAGTTAGTTGTAGTTCGACTGTTGCCCCCAACAGCAGCAGGTATCAATTTAAAACACCCTTCAGATCGTTTCTATGTGGACCGTCAATGTCGGGGAAAACAACACTTGTAACTAGAATAATTCAAAATTGCAATAAAAAGTTTTTTGAAAATCCGAAAAAAATCTACTATTGCTATAGTATTTGGCAGGAGTCCTATGATCAAATAAAAGCTATTGCCACAACCATACCACTACAATTCTGACGTTGACTTGATATTGTCAATAGTAATCAACTCAACTCGTGGCTGATTATCGATGATTTTGCTGATTCTATTGAAGAGGTATCAATGGAAATAATACAATGGGTAACTGGTCGCTCCCACCATGAACACTTTTCCGTTAACCTAGATCTACACAATCTGTTTCATCAGAGCAAATGTATGCGAACCCTTGCTTTGAATTGCACTCTCTATATTATCTATCGAGTCGTGGGGGATTATATCGCGCGCATAACACTCAAAAAGCAGAAATAACCCCGCACCCCTAAAAGTATGTTGTAAGCGTAAACACAGGCGATTAGCAACCCCAACCTTTACATTTTGTTTGATCTTAATCTGAGCACTCCCGAGGATCTACGTGTAGTCACCGACATTTTCAACACTGATATTACAGTATATCTTCCGGTGAACAGTAGAAAAGACTATTAGTCGCCATTATGACACTGAAGAAACTGCACGAACAACGGCATCTGTTTTCCGTTTTAAGCACTTCAAAACTGTTGCTTAGGAAGGATATACTCAAACATGGGGTTGACAATGATTTCATTAATCTAATATCTGAACTTTGTTTAAATTTAACTGCGGGCAATGTTCAACTGCCAGATGGTTTTAGAAAACATACAACGCAACATCGTTCCACTGTCCGCGCCTGGGCTTTTAAAAACAAGGCAAAAAAATTTAAAAGAAAACGACTCCTTCAGGCGGGCGGTAGCTTTTTCACACTTTTACTACCGATAATTGCAGGACTTGTAAACAGTTTTCTCTAGTGAGAGAGAGAATGGCAAAACCCTATAAATTGACACCATTTGAACTTGTCCTCTCGCCCATCGAACATTTTGAAGACAATCTACGCAAATTCATCAACGATGAGAATATTGCCGATGGCAAAAAACTACTTTTACTTCAAGATGCATTGCAACGTGTGGACAAACATAAAACATATCGTGAGAGACCTGCCACCGTCGTCACCACTGATCCTCCTCAACAGGAAACATCTCAAGATTCTGCAGCAGCACTGCAATCAAAGGAAAAGGACTTGAATTCGATTGTATTGAAAATTGGAAACCTATTGCCACTGACCTATCGAGAACAGAGTAAAAGAGTATTATCCTATCTCATGATTGAAACTGTTGGTGAGCATCAGGTTCAAGTCGAGAGCACAGGGAAACGAATTATAATTCAGAAGAAAAGTTATTATCTAGTTGATTTAATTTGTGATATGGTGACGAATCGTAAAGGACTCTTATCCTTTGACGATAATCTATACACCTTTCTGTGTGCAATAAACTTTCCCAAAAGTCTTATTGGCAATAAGCAAATTCTAAAGAAACTAAGAGAATATAGTCCACCAACAACAACACAAACATCATTTAAAAAAGAAGAAGATTCAATATTTGAAGATACTATCAGCAGCAGCAATGATTTTACAACACCTGTGGCTGCTATTCAAAAGCGAAGACGAATTGATTCGCCCGTCAGTTTGCTAAAAGGGAGTGGACGTTATACTACGTGTTTACGCTCGAAATTGATGAAGTTTTGAAAGGTGTCTATGAAAATATTGGCGAAGCGGGAAGTTTAAGTTTCCCCGAAACGCTTTCCAAAGGTGTCCTCGACACCACCACCACATTGAAAAATGCAAAAGAGTATTTAGAAAATGAGCCGAGTTACACACTACATCGTAATCACAGGCTTCACAGTAAACACTATCGACAAACTAAAGCCTTTTTCCCTCTGCATATAATGCAAATGGATCTTTTAACTTTAGACGCGCTTCAACGGCGTTACAATGTGCCCTACAAATATATTCTAGTGGCGATCGGTGTCTTTAGTCGCTATGCCCATGCCAGTCCACGACGGTCAAAGAGAGGTGTCGAAGTTGCTAAAGCCATTGAAAGTCTTCTCGAACAGGACTCATATAGAAGAATTCAAACGGATCGTGGCAGTGAATTTGTTAATCCTCATATGCAAAAGGTTCTTTTGAAATATAATACAACACTTTATCATAGTCACAGCCATATAAAGGCTGCATTGGCTGAACGATTAATAAGAACGATTCGTCTATTAATTTCAAAATATTGCACTTTTAAAAATACATCGGCTTTTATTCCTGTTTTAGATAAAATCATGCAGATATACAACCATCGACCCCATCGATCACTGTCCAACTCTACACCAACGGATGTTCACTACAATGAAAATACATTTGATACTTTTCTAAAGCAATACACCAAGGTGAACACAGAGAAAAAGAAGAAGAAGAAATTCAATGTTTGTGATACTGTTCGAATTAATAGAACCACCAATATTTTTGAAAAGGGGAATTATTTATGGAGCACCGAAATTTTTAAAGTGTCTAAAATCCTATACACCATAACCATAAATTATCGATTGCGAGACACCAAGGCTGACGAGATTCTCGTTGGTTTTTCTGAATATGAACTTCAAAAAGTTCGAAACACTAGTGAAATTTATCAAATTGAAAAGATATTAAAGAGACGTACTCATAGGGGCAAGAAACAGTTGCTTGTTCGCTGGCTAGGATACAACTCGGATTTTAATTCTTGGGTCAGTGCTGAAGACATTGACAATGCCCAATGATTTCTATGTGACTTTTATGTCCAATGTTTCTGATCCTCTCTACAATGATCTGAATAGAACAAGTGATTTTTGGACGAAACTCTCCCCCCACCATCAAATTCGACGACGGAAAGTATGAAGTGGCTCTTGTCGACTGTATTCTCAAAAATACCTATGACATCCTGAGAAAGGATCGTAAATATGAAATAAAAATTAGACCCTATGATTGGCCGCCACCACCAGGTGATCAAGAACAAATTCAAAAAATCAATTGGATGGATTACCCATATATTGAATTACCCTACGAGGAACTCACCTGTATGAATGATTTACGTCGTTCAATTAATGAAAGAATTTCTGCTCATAAAAAGGGAGCTTTTCATTTCAACTATTCAAAGGAGGAGGGCAAGATCTACATTAGTTCACCTATTGCCAGTGAAAAGGTTATTCTCAATGATAATCTAAAGGATGTTCTTGGCTTTAAGCTCAATATAATCAATGGTAAAAGTGCCGGAAACTCTAATTTCATTTTCGCTGACTACCCGCCTGCCTTCTCCACAGACACCTGTATATTTCTCTACGCCTCATTTGTGGAAACATCTCGGGTCGGTAATTCAAATGTTCCCCTCCTACGAGTTCTTGAACGAAAAACCAATCAAGAACATATTCATCACTACAATATAAAGCATCTTCAGTATATTCCCGTAAACACGTCCTATTTGGAACTCTGTCAGTTAACACTAAGAATCGAATTGGGTGATCCCATAGCAATGTCAAAAGGTTTGGCTGTGATTGCATGCCATTTTCAACCCATCGTTCAACAGCAAGATGTCTAATAGAAAAGTGGTATTCACTTGTCCTGATATTGACTGCTATGTTAATACTCTTGGCCCAAGACAACAGGGCAATGGAATGGACTATTGCAAGGGTCGCTCGTCAATGTCTGGCTACGGTCTTGGCAGTTTGTTTGCTAAGCTGTTTCGCTCTTCACTACCACTGGCTAGAAAATATCTTGTACCGGCTGCGACAGATTTTGCATCCTCTACACTATACGATTGGGGCTCTGGCAAGGATTTTAAAAAAAGTACTACGGAAAATCTTAGGTCCAGTGCGCGAACCCTTGGCGAGAGCTTAAAACAGAATGGTAAAGGCTTAAAACGGCCAAGAAACACAGCATCACTCATCAGTCTCCGCTCAGGACGGAAACGTAAGACATCCCTTTTGTCAAAGAAAAGAAGGAAAAAGCCGACACGTAGTGTAACCAGAAGCCCCAGGAAGAAGAAAATTGTCAGATCGAAACTAGATTTCTTCTCCTAAAATGTCCTACCTACCACATAGGGATTCCCAACCTTCAAACACCGCCTCATTGAATCTATTCAATGCCGAAAATGTTGATGTGAGTGTCAAGCATGGATACTATGAACAATTTTATCCACAACAACCCCTCTCCGATAATATCCACTTTCAAATTTAGTCCAATGAAGAATACTTCATAGATTTATCTTCCAAATTTATAGATTTACAAATGAAAGTTCGTACATCTAATAATTAAATGCCAATTCGAGCAGAGGGAATCTCCAATGAAAAGTGTATAGGCTAATACATAATTTATTTTGTAAAATTAGTCTCTACATCAATGGCACGCTGGTGAGCACAAGCAACAATCTCTCCAACTATACACGCTCTATGCAATTCATGCTGATGACACCCACGTCATACAAGGACTTGAGAGGCGCCTCCAATGGATATGAATATATTACTAATACTGATAGTACAGATGCACTTAAAAATGCTACAACTAGTGAATTACATCTAGTTGGAAAAATATATCATGAAATATTTAATATACCCCAATGGTTACCGCCCAATGTTAAAGTGGATATAAAATTGACGCTTACACCCTCCAATTTCATATTGAGAAAGAAGCTTGCTGGCAATCCCGATGTAAGTCTCTCCCTCACCTCAGCAATACTACATGTACGTAAACAGCAGGTTATGAGTTCTGTTGCTTTGGCCGTGGAAAAACTGAGAGCCAATGGCAACAATATTAAACTACTTGTTCCTCATACAATCACCAATAAACGTCATATTGCCGTGGGCTCACGCACCTTCACCGACTCATCCTTTATCAATGGCGAAAGCCCCTCGAAATTGGCTTTGGCATTTTTAAAAAGCGCCAGTGGAATAGGATCATGGACAGAATGTCCACATAAATTCGAGATGTTCGGACTTTCATCTCTTGTGTGCAAAGTAAACGGCATTCCCCTATACAATCTATCCTATGAAAAACCCTAGAGAACATTGTATTAGTTGACAATTCACACACTCGATCACGATTTGCACCTCTTCGAAAATGGTATAACCGAGGAAATGTTTGCTAAAACACATGGTCTTATTGTATTTGATTTTTCGGGTACGCAGGATATGAGTTTAGTACGTACGGGGAGTGTGCGTTTAGAGTGTACATTTGCCGACCCATTGGCGGAGAGTCTTGCCCTAATCTCACTAAATCAATATGAAACCTATTGGGAAATCACTCCCGAAGGTAGTGTTCTACTAGACTTGGGGCCATGAACACCAGTCAAATAATCAATGTATTTAATCTGGACCCCATACATGTCCCAGTACAAATCCTATTGTCTACCCTCAGACTATCTTGGAAAAATTCAAAGCGCGAACACGACCTTGATTATTGTTAATAGCAGTCCGTCGACTGTGCTGACGGGTCATTGGCTGTGCATCTATCAAACAAAGAAGAATATCGAATTTTTTGATCCTCTTGGTCTACCCTAGACATTCTAAACACCTCACATCAACAACTAGATTGAGAGCAGTGGGAAAACTATTATTCAAAATCGAAAGAGGGTTCAGGATCTAACGACTAAAAGCTGCGGCTTCCATGCACTACTATATTTTGTGTTCCGATGTCGTGGCTATACTTACAAGAAGTTTCTCCACATTTATAGTGACAATCCCCGTCTGAAAGACTTTCTAGTGGAAAATATCCTCTCAGACCTATACAATATTGATTTCAGTGCCCTAAGAGTAAGGTGTTTAAAAAATGTTTGTGAATTTGTTTATTAATAAAATGTATATATACAACAATGTCGTTAAATCTTCAATTTTATATTTCTTCATCTTCGATGTATAGGCAACTGTCGTGAATCACTAATGCTGTTAAATCATTTTGATTCACTGTATATTGATCTTGATTGACTGCAAAGTCAGGGTCACATTTTCTACAGTACAATGTAACTTCACTCTTGTCATATCTCTTTGTATAGTCAATGATACTATTTACATTCATATTATGAAATTCACGAGTTCCAATCTGTCTATTTGAAGCAATATCACAAACAGTGTTTTCAAATGGTGAATCACATTCCGTCACAGCCAAATAAAAATCACTTGGTTTATAGTCATAGTAGGCAGTGTCGTCACAGCGATGACGTAGAAACCAGATTGTCTTGTTATTCCAACAGTTGAATCGTAGACCAGATTCCTCTTCCCAGAATAATTTAAATCCACGACGATACCAATCTCGTAGAAATAAACTAAAATCACGTTTAGGATTCTTTCCAATCATACCGGGGTAAGTATTCTCCCACTGCTTACATTTATCATTGTGACAATTGGAGCACAGGTGTCCTCTAGGATGAGAATCACACACCTCCTCAAGACATGACTTACATCCTTTAATTTGTACTGCATAGCCTCTATGTAATTTACAAGGATTACATAATTTAAACTTTTCACTATAGCCATCTATAATTGTACAAGTCTCACATTGATTCCAACTGCCAAGAGTGTACAGGCACAATGGACATATATAGAACATTTTTCGGTGTCTGATGTCAACTCACTCACAGCTAAAACGAAACTGATCGTCCTCACTCGATAAATTGAATGTGAGGGAAATGGTGGGAGAGAGGAGTAGCTCTGTGACGTTACCTCTTTCGAATGATTGGGGAGCCATCTACATTGAATCCATTGGCAATGTTTTCAAAAGTATATCCACAATATGATTCTGCCTTGTTCAAATTAATATATCAATAAATTTAATATAATCATTTTAATCAAATTTTAAAAGTTTCATAAAATAGTCAAATGGGGGAGAATCGCTCCTCATTATATTGTCAAGTGTTCCCCGACAAGAGAATATCCTGCGTTGAAGAGATAACTCGAGAAAATCATCATCCAAAATCAAATGTTTTTCCATAAACACTAGATTCGATCTAATTCTATCTTTCTCAAATTTATTCATTTTTTAATCCTTTCACTCCAACTGCTGACTCTAGACTGACCCTGATTCGTTAGCCCTAACCAGAAAAGAAAAGGGAACATTTTCGATTTCGAAACAATTTTATTGAATAATTACAACAACAACAACAACATCAATAATACAGAGCATGTACAATCAGCGATACTGTTTATTGTCTTCAATATGTTTCACCAATGCACTTAAAGCACATTGAAGTCTATTCACATGTGCTATATCAACTTTAGCGGCGAAACATAATTGATCTTCCATTTTAAATTTGCTCAAGGATATCACATATCTTGTATATACTGCATCCCATTCCAGACAAAGCCGTGATCCTTTCGTGATTTTCACCGCAATGTTTGATGCTCTTGTACTCTTATCATCAACTCCACTCTCAACTTCTAATATTTTAAACATCCCACTCGTCATCGTCAACACACACACACAAATATATATCCAAATGAGTAAAATCAAACTTTTCTTATTCTTCTCACTCAATTTAATTCTATTAACATAATAATAAAACTATATCAAAAAAAAACCCGTTCCGTATAGTCCCAGCGCCGAAAATTTTTAAGCATGTCTCTTAGTGTATGAGAAGGAGTTTTTAGCCGACTCGCTGATTGGCTGAGAAGGAAACACGTGATCTAACTGTTTGCGGGAAAGTCATAACATTTGGCAAATTCCTGTTTTTTTATTCTCAGTGAGAAAACCATAAAACAGACATGAATTGCTGTTGACATCCATAAATGTGACAAAGTTCCTGTTTTTCAAATTCTCACTGACAAAAACCATTAAACAACCATGAAAAACATCAAATAAATCGACCCACACACATAACCATCCAAGAAAACAGACAAAAATGTGACAAAATTCCTGTTTTTCAAATTCTCACTGACAAAAACCATAAACCACGTGGTTCTCGTGCCAATATATGGTGTTAAAAAAGTTATAGGTGGCAGCAGGGGTGAGGGGTGGGGGCTTTAGGGTCCCCTCTACTTTCAGCGCATCAGAGAACCCTACTGTAGAGGTTTCAAGCTCCTATCTGCAAAAATCTGGAATTTTTTATTTTTTGCCAGAAGAAAGCGTGTTTATTTGTTTCTTTTTTCTTTTCATCATGGGGATCGTATCCACCCAGTGGTCCTAGAATATCACCTAGATCTTTCCATGAAGGAAGTTTTCATGGGGGAAGGAACATTGCTATGAAGGGGGCGCCAGATTTTCCAGCATTATTTAAAAAACGATCAGTAATTATATACGAAATAAAACAAGCTTTTCAACTGAAAGTAAGGAGCAACATCAAAACTTAAAACGAGCAGAAATTGTTACGTATATGATTGGGTTCGCCCCCTAGCCAATACAACGCTCTTTACGCTAAAGTTTTTTAGTACTTTCATAAGAGCTATTTATTCTAATTAACGGCCTTTGTGATTAAGGAGTCATTTTTAAAGAATTGGAACAAAATTCGAACTTTAGTGTAAAGAGCTAGGTATTGACTAGCGGGGCGAACCCAGCCAATATACGTAATAAAAATATACGAATATAGAAGCTCGTTACGTAGGTTAATTCGTAAGTTATGTATATTTTTTACTAACAAAAACGTTCGTAAATAAAATTAAACAAGTTTTGAGAAAGCCAGTTTGCCAAAAAAGAGTAAAATTAATAAGCGAATTTCGTTTTAATTATACATGTACGGTGAGCCAAAATCAAATCCTGCATTAATTTAAAAATGATCAGAAATTAAATTAAAAAAACAAGTTTTTTTTAACTGAAAATAAGGAACGACATTTAAACTTAAAACGAACAGAAATTATTCCGTATATGAAAGGGGCTGTCCCCTCCTCAACGCGTCGCTCTTTTGCAATACTTTATTTTTACGAAATTTTGCAATACTTTATTTTTGATTATGGGTTCAGTTTATTAAAATAATATCATTAATTATTAAAGATAATCGTTAAAAAATTGTTAAATAATATTCTATAAATCGCCTAAAAATTTAAACAAAAATATAGGGTATTTAATACAAAACAGTTCTATTAGGTAACAGTTCCACTAACTCAATGCTAAATTTGCCTATTCACATCTTCTATACTGAAAGACAAAAGCCGAATATTTTCTTGCCCGATTTTTCTGAGGTTCGTTTTTTTAGTTAGTCCAGTGGTTCCCAATTAGTTTTTTACCCAAACAGGCATTTCAAAAATTGTGATTCCCCCTACCCTGATATTTAAATTTTGTTATCCCAAATTTTATGCTATTTAAATGCATATGTATGTAACGTAATTCACAGGATTTTTTTTTTAAATTAATGCTCTAAATTCTAGTCAGCCGAAGAGTGCACGTCCTTTCCAAGACCCACCAAAATATTGACACTACCCATCAGCAGGGTCTGCGCTCCATGTTGGGAATCACGGAGTTAACTAAATCGGCATTGGAACCGCTAAAATGATACGGACAATGCCTTTGATATTCAATCGTGTTGACTGTAAAAAGAGAGAGGTTATAATTAGCAAATATCATGTTTCTTTTTCATTTCTGTTGTTATTGTTTATAATTGTTTATTTTATTGTTAATAAATCGCATATACTACTAATTTTAACGCATATACTACTGTGATACCCTTCGCTTTTTAGTCATACCATGAGCAACTAGGATTCCATTATTGATACCTTCTTAACCTAAGCAAACCTTTGTAGCTTCCTTATTCATCATGAGCCCTACTCCCTGCCTATATATCCCATCCTTTGGGAACAGGCGTCCCCTGGAAAATCTCCCTACAAGGATCCCCCCACGGAAAATCCCCCACAAGCGAAATTGAGCGGCCAAAGAGAAAGTACAAAATAGGGACCTCAAAATATCGATCAGATGACCTAAGGGGTAACAAAGGACGTAATATCAAAAACAGTTTTAGATCAGGGGCTGGTTGGTCTCCAATCCCTTTCGATTTATAAAAACAAGGACTAGAACTCTCAGTTTCCTATCGAATGAGAATCCACCGAAATTTCTACGACCACGAGGGGAGTGAGGAATGGGCAGTCCCCCTCCTGTATGGAAGAAACTCTGCTCATTTTGGGGTTTAATGTTACTCTTTACTTTCATAATAACAGGGTAGACCAGAAGTTCCCTAGAAATTAAGAGAGATTAAATATCAATTTCTACCCCCCCCCCCCTTCTCCACCCCTTTCTTAGATATAATTCTGTATTTACCTGAGGGCTCAATGAGAGTTGGAAAGTTTTGGCATTAAAAGCCACCCTTTGAGGCATGCCTCCTCCGTAACTACAAGACAATCAGAACCCTACAGTAGAGGTTTCCATCTCTCTTCTACAGATATTTGGAATTGTATGTTTTTTCCAAAGAATGATCATGGATAAAAACGATAGGAACAAGTAAAACAAAAGGGAATTTATCTAAGACAGCGAAATTTGTTCGGGTATTAAAATATTTCGGCTCTATATCCAAGAGTCGTCCTCAGCAAACTATGTATATAAATGAAACCATGGATGGGGGAGGGGGAGGGATTTTCTGGGGGAGAACTGTCAGTTGGGAG
Organism: Artemia sp. Qi Xiang Cuo; assembly: GCF_049724085.1. NCBI lineage: Eukaryota > Metazoa > Arthropoda > Branchiopoda > Anostraca > Artemiidae > Artemia > Artemia sp. Qi Xiang Cuo. The sequence goes on from NC_142800.1 coordinate 28,006,564, forward strand.
GAAATTCCCTGAATTCATCTACAGAATATCTGGGAATTATCCGAGGGAAATTTTCAGCGGGGATCAAATTGTCTGGCATGATTTTTCCATGGAAAAATGTAGGTTATACCCACAAGGGTGCTGCAAGGTGACATCTTTCTTCTTATTACACAAAAATTTTTCTGGAGGTTATTTTAATGCTTCACTGAACTGAAGTGACTTGCTACATAATACATTGATGTATTATTAAAGAGGGACGGTAGGTCGTAGAGCAGAAAAGATAAATAAGATGCCTGAAGTAGTATATTTCAATAGCCTAATTATCTTAGCCCTATTGAACTTTCAAATGAAAATCAAATGAGTTCTTGGGACTTGTTGTCTGTTCCTTCTTGGTGCCCACGTATGTTTTTGGTCTACGCCTTTATTATTGGTTCTAAGGCGGGTAGTAGTAGCGTCCTAGTAATTACCAACTTGATTCTGCTTATGTTTGGTGAAATTATGTACAATGCGGTATAATTTCGCATTAGCCATTATGAAGGAGTGTTCTCTACATGCCCTGAAAGTTAAAACTTGACACCCTGAGCCGTTCTTGGGATATTGCAGTTACGCTTTTTTGAAAGCTGGACGCACATAGTATCTGTTGATTCAGTTAAAGATACCCCTCAACATTTCTCGAATTTTCACCTTAATATACACAACCTTTTTGAACATACTCAGAATCAAACATTCTCCCTTTCCTAACGATAAACCATGTCATTAAACAAGGAAAAATTATAAAATTTTCAATCCTTGCTTTGGGGGCCTAAGGGGGGCATTGCATCCCCAGAGGCATATTTATTTCACATTTGATCTGGATCAAATAGAATCGCTGCTTAAAATTTTGATCAATGTTTAGGGGAGGGGCGTCTGAAAAGGGCAAGGGAAGGGTGTTGTAGGCCTCAAATCATTTTTCAACATACCCTGTAAGTTTCAACTTAATGCGCTCAACCTTTCCTTAGATATTGCTGATACATCCTTTTGATAACTAGCATACATATAGTAAGTCTTGATTGTGTTTGGCACTCCTCTCTAAAGATGTGGAGCATTATGCCATCCCCATAGGCATAGTTATTTGATCTTTTGACTATTTGAACAAGATGGGTATTTCAAAATTTTGATCGAATGTTTTTGAAGAGAGGGCAGCTAAAGTCCCCTTTTCTTAATGATGAATCCTGCTTGTAAACAATGGATAAATTGCATAATTTACTATTCCTTCCCGGGGCTGTGGGGGCATGGCATCTCTGGAGGCATAGGTATTAGACATTTGACTAGTTTGAACGATATAACAATTAGAAGATTTTTACCGTTGTTAAGGGGAGGAGCCACATAAGAAGGGCAAGGAGGGAGGGCTGGTTTTCCTCCAGTATTTCTTCAACTCCCCCTCAGCATACGTTGAAAATTTCAACCAGTACCATCAGATGTTGTTTAGATTTTTTTAGCGTTAATAGTTTTCGACAACACGATTTAAAATGGTGCACTTTTTACTTTTGTTGGAGCTTCTTGAGGAGCTCCGGGCTTGTTTTTTAAATTCTCAAAAATTTCTTCCCCTTATTGCAAATTACTGTTCGACCGAATCTGAAAATTTCTTGTATCAAAATAGTTCTTTTATGAGATTAAATAAAAGAAAACAAGTTTTTTAAACTGAAAGTAAGGGTCAACACTAAAACTTAAAACGAACAGAAATTATTCCGTATATGAAAGGGGCTGTCCCCTCCTCCACGCCTCGCTCTTTACGCTAAAGTATTTTATTGTTTAAAAAAAATAGAGTTGTGAGAAAGTCAAACTTTAGCGTAAAGAGCAAGGTGTTGAGGAGGGGACAGCCCCTTTCATATACGGAATAATTTCTGTTCGTTTTAAGAAATTAATGTCGCGCTTTACTTTCAGTTTAAAAAACTTATCTTTTTTTTATTTAATTTCTGATCGTTTTTTAGTTAATGCAGCTTTTATTTTGGCTCACCGTCATTGAATAAGTAAACAAAATTTGCATAAAAATTTTACCTAAAATTTTTTTTTTTTAAATTTAAAAATTTTTGCTAAATGGCTGTCTCTAAATTTGGTTCTGACATAATTTACAAATTAACTTACGTAACGAGCTTCTATATTCGTATATTTTTCTTCTGGCAAAAAATAGAAAGTTGCAGATTTTTGCAGATATAAGCTTGAAACCTATGTAATAGGGTTTTCTGATACGCTGAATCTGACGGTGTGATTTTCATTAAAATTCTTTAACTTGTAGGGGATGTTTCCCCCCTCTTTAAAAAATCAGGTTAATTTTCTCAGGCTCGTAGCCTTTGATGAGCAATACTAAACTTAATAAAATTTATATATTTAGAATCAGCATTATAAGCCCATTCTTTTGATACATTTATTGACATCAAAATTCCGTTTTTAAAAGTTTCGATTACTATTGAGCCGTATCGCTTGTTTTTTTTATTGTTTTTTTGTTATTACGTATATGTTATTACGTATATGAGGGGGCTCTCCCCTTTTTCAATACCACGCTCTTTACGTTAAAAGTTAAAATTTTGTTTAATTCACAAACCCCTGAATCACAAAGGCCGTTTAATTAGAAAAGATAGCTTTTTTGAAAGTACTAAAAAAAAAACTTTAGCGTAAAGAGCTAGGTATTGATTTGAAGGTGAACCCCCTCATATACGTAATAATTTCTGTTCGTTTCAAGTTTTAATGTTGCTTTTTACTTTCAGTTGAAAAAACTTGTTTTTTTATTTAATTTATAATTGGTTTTTAAATAATGCTGGGAAATCCGGCGCCCCCTTCATAGAAATGTCCCTTACCCCAAAGAAACATCCTCCACAGAAAGATTCTCCCGAGTAACCCCCTCCTCCAGCCCCCCCTCCTCCATCCCCCCCCCACCAGAAAAAAATCCTTCCTGAAAATATCTGTATGCTTCCCAATAACCAACACTATATGTAAACAATGGGCAAAGTTCATAACTTGCAGCCCTTCCCCTGGGAACTCTGGGGGATTAAGTCAACCTCAAAGACATATTTGTTAAATTTTCGACTATGCTGAACAAAATGCCTATCTCAAAATTTTAATTGGGTGACTTAGGGAAAAAAATGAGCGTTGAAGAGGGCCAAGCTGCCCTCCAATTTTTTTGGTCCCTTAAAAAGGGCACTAGAACTTTTAATTTCCGTTCCAATGAACCCTCCTATGTTATTCTAGGAACACTGGGTCAATACGATTACCCCTGGGGAAAAGAAAAAAACAAATAAACACGCATCCGTGATCTTTCTTCTCGCAGAGAATGGAAAATTCCACATTTTTGCAGATAGGAGGTTGAAACCTCAACAGTAGGGTTCTGGTGTGATTTTAGGGTTCTGGTAGGTTCTGTTTTGAATATTATGGTGTGATTTTCATTAAGGTTCTATAACTTTTAGGGGGTCTTTTCCCCTTTTTTCGAAAATAAGCCAAATTTCCTCAGACGCTTAACTTTTGATGGGTATAATTAAACTTGATGAAACTTATATATTTGAAATCACAATTAAAATTTGATTCTTTTGATGTATCTATTGGTATCGAAATTCTGTTTTTTAGACTTTTGGTTACCATTGAGTGGGTTTGCTCCTTACTTACAGTTCGTTACCACGAACTGTTTGAAACCTTTATCATCAGACAATTTTTATTATTTCTGCTGCTATAGGCTGTGGTTCGCTCTTTGGTAGGTTGCAGCTACTGCTGTGTCCTGATGGTCCACATTACTAGACGGGGCCCCCTGGTGACCCCAGTCAATAAACTCATTATAGATATCAACTTATGGTTATTTTACTTCTCTGAGGAATATATTTATTTATTGTCTATTTATTTAATCATTAATCCTTGTTTATTTAATCATTATTTATATTTTTATTATATAAATCCTAATATGAACAATAAGGTTAAAGAAAAACTCTAAGATTCCAAGTAAAAATACTTTAATGGTGACACAGTGCGCACACAATTTAAATTATATACCATCAATTCAATCTTACCTTGTACACTAAAACCATCTTAAGTGCCTTTCCCGAAGCAAATATCTTTATAATCTACAGGAGGCTCAACACCACCTCATCTCGCTGGACATGCGCCTTAAGGTAATTTAAGGTAATAATGTCTTCACATGAAAGCTTCGGAGCCATGTCATATTCTATGTGGATTAGCAGGATAATGTGGATAAATGTGGATCTATGTGGATAAATGGAGTAATTTCAATAAGCCTATAACTTCCAATTATTCTCTAATGGTGTAGACTGCAAAAAGCCGAGGACCCCTCCCCCCAAGAAACTTAGGGTTATGACCTAAAATGTGAGAAAGAACAGGGCAGTTTTCTTAGGGACCAGGGTTGGACTGGGGAGAAATAAAAAATCTACGCAATCATCTAAAAAATCTATACAAAAATAAACCAATGGAACTAAAGCTGCCTTTTAAATACCAAAGTAATGGTTGCAATCTCTATTTCTTTCTTAATTATCAGAGATGGATCTAGGGTGGGGGAAGGGGTAAGTTCCGACTTAAATATATCTGAATTGTGTGGTTGAAGTATGCCGGCATTTTTTTTTTTTTTTTAATAACTAGAAAGGCGTTTTATTATTATCTGATATTTTTCTTTTTGATTTTTTTGTTTCCCAAATTAACAAAACTATAGCCTGTTATCTGGGGCGAATCCAGGTTTTTTTTTAAGGGGGGGGGAGGGCAAGATAGGTTGATCCGATAAACTTGCGTTAGGAGCAAGTTTAATTAACGCAATCTTGCGTTAATTAAGTAGATTACACTACTTTAGACTACGTTAGGGGGGGGTGCCAACCTCCCCCACCCTCACCCCCTCCTTGAATCTGCCACTGCCTGTTATACGTAGAAGGAAAAGACCCATAAAAAAAACTATAAGAAAAAATGAAAGAAAGCAGAAAGACTTAAAAAATGTTAATGTTCTTAAGCTAGGAATTTGTCTTTTTTGCCCGTCCACGTTGTCACATTGTTTTCAAGGTTGCAATATTTGTTTTGGGTTTATTCCAAATTGGATTTGTTTTGGAATTGCTAATAGATTTATGGCCAGGACCATATGTGCCTATTTAAGGAGCGAACAATAATTCAAATTTTACAGTTCAAGCCCTATTCAGCGGAACGAAAAAGTTCACTATTGTCATGAAATAGAAAAACCAAACTCCCGTAACTTACATAGGGAAAAGGCACATCAAGTTAAGTTTTAGTGTACAGGATAAGATTCATTGCATTTCATATAAATTGTATGCGCACTGTTTCACCAATAAAATTTTGTTACGTCGAGGCTTACAGTTTTTCTTCAACCTTTTTGTTCATAATAAGATTTACATAAAATATATATATTAATAGCAGTAATCTGATGAAATAAATACAAAATAAATAAATATATTCCTCAGAGAAGTGAAATGGCCATTATTTTATATCTATAGGCAGTCTGTTGACTAGGAGCACTGGGCACTGACAGGTCTAGATCCGTCTCTGTCTGTTGTCATGCACTTAACACGCGCTTAGTTAGCCAAAGGATTTCTGCCAACAATTGACTGAATATACACTTGCTACCGCCACAAATTGCTTTAAGAGAACTCGGGGTGAGTCAGATAGCCACCCACTGTGACACTGAAGCACATTTTTTGTTAATATAGGCTGGTCTAAAGAGTATAGGTGTATTACAAGAGTGGAACTGTCGCTAGTGTCAAACGAAAAAGCTATCAACGCCATCTAACATGTGGCAACACTTGGTATTTTTTCAGCCTCTGTAATCATTTCTCTGTCAGGAACTGAAATCAGATACTTATTACTACCCAATTCTTACCAGTTAAACTAAATAAATTAATTATTTTTGTTATTGCACAGATAAAAATATCAAGTGTCGCCAAACGCTAGATGGTATTAATAGTCTCTTTTTGTCAACGTTAGTGCCAGTTTCCATTCTTTTAATTTACCCATACTCTTTGGTTTTGTCTCGAAAGCTCGATGAAGTTGTTCGGAAATGTCTTTGAAACTGCTGCTTTTGTTTCATGAACACTTGTTCACCATAACTGAGCCTTTTTTTCTTGTTTAGACTCCCTGTCTTCTTCACAGAAGAATTGGTTTACGTCTGAATTTCGTCGAGTGTCGTCAAAAATGAGTGAATTTCCTTCACCTTTTGTAGCCCTTTTAAGTAAAATAACAAGTAAAGACGACTCCTTAGTGACTATTCAATGTAATGGTGGAGATGTTACGGCTAAGAAGAGTCTATTAATAACAATAAGCGATGTATTTAAGTGCATGTTCGAAGACGACTGTCTTGTGAAGAAGACAAATCCAGTTATGGCATATGATGTCAATTTTGTGACTAAGGAGTTTATTATCCAGTGTTATATCTGTGGAACTGTTTTATATTTCCAGGAAGTGGAAAACGATACTTTTGAATATATTGTTGAGAAATATGATTTTCTATGTATTCGGGAAGTAGCTGCTGAGAGGATACTTCATATTTACAGAAAAACACGAAATATAGAAGTCCTTGGAAAAGTTTTTTCCATTTGCAACGATCATAAGGCTAGCATGACTGCTTTAAAGGAAGTCGTTCCAATCGTTGCTGGGGGGAAATATGCACCATCTTTTGTTGATTTTTTTACGACCGAAGAATTTAAGGAGTTTTCCAAAATTTGATGTGATGTATTGAAAGACTCAAATGTTGAGCAGTGGGATGGCTGTAAATGTATTTTATAGCTGGACGTTAAAGAATCCTGCAGAAAGATCCATGACATCCATAGAAGTTCTGGAAATGAATAACTTAGAAAAATTCCCAATTGCTGAAGTTCTCACACTGCTTGAAGACTTGGAACTTCAATATATATTCCTAATCATTAAGTTAATTCCAGAATTTCTAAGCCTGAAGATTGTAATCTTATTTATAATTATCTTGTATGCTCCCCCTTTCATTCCCTTTAATAAGTTTTTTAAATTGCCTGTTGACTAACAGAACTAGGGTAATTGCTGTGGATCTGCTGCAGAACAATTGTTGCGTTACATCCTAAAAGTGGAAGCTGGGAATTCGCTGAAAATCCAGAACTCCAATCCGCTGCCAAAACCTTCGTCCAGCAATGTCAATAGCAACAAATGCGGACATACTGACAAGCTTCCTTACCATTATTCATCAAAATGCTTGGGAAAGCACTTGAAATGCATAAGGACTGGATGCCCACGTGACGGACGGATTGTACATGGTTATCGTGGTACAAACTGCTATGTAAGATTTCTGTATCCACAAGCTGAAGCTCGTGTTTTTGGGTTTTTGACTCATTAAACAAAAATTGATTTTTAAACATACTAGAATTTCATACCAAAATTTTCCAGAAGCTTAAAATCCTGTTTCTAAGACACGAGTCAATTCTCAGCGTACTGCCAATGTACGTAAAATTAGTAAAGTGCTGATATATACAGTATTAAAATAAAGTGAATTTTAAACAAGGAATGCTGTGGTAAACCTCTTTAGTTTGTTTCAAATTCAAAGGCAGTTTTATGTTTAAAGAACTTCTAAATGTTATCTAAAACAGTTTAGTTTAAGAATATTATCCAGGCTATGCCAACTTTCTCTCTCAATCTCTTTCTCTCAAAATTTCTCATGTTTCACTTTTTTCTTTCAACGCTTTTTTGACTTAAAGTATTGAGGTCAGGGCCAAATTTAGAGCTTTGACGATTCTAGGTCCAAGTGTTTTTGCCGCCCTGTTTTTGCGAGACTTTTGGGGAAATCCCCGAAAATTCGGGATTAGTAAAATCACTGAACAGTGGAACGCAACTGATACAGTGTAACGCAACTGAACAGTGGAACGCAGGGAGATGATAACAAACTTTCAGCTGCCGTTTTTGGGAGACATTTGACAGTTTATAAGTGGCCACGGAATTCCTACGTTATTTTAAAATCACTTTTCTGTGAATAGACAGCGTGGTGGCAGGATACACCAGGCACTTTGACGATAGATCACATCAGTCCAGTTTTTGCTAAAAAAAAATTCACTCAATAATAATCCATTGCCCCCCCCCAAGGTCCTGGCGTACTGGTAAATCTTGGCCTGATTAAGGTTCATTTAGTCACACTCCTTATTCACACTATTTCACACTCTTTATCCTACACTAAATTACTATATACTAAATTAAAGTATATAACCTAACCTTTCAAATCTTTTCTAGATTGAACTTTAAGACAATTTTTTTTTTTAATAATAGCATTGTAGCAAATCAATTAGCACTCCCATTTTAAAGGCTCAAATAAATAAAAAAAAAGGCTCAAATAGAAAAAAGGAGGATATTTCTTCTTTTATTTCAAATAATGCTCCCATTATTCATAACAACATTGTTATGGTTTTAGAAATTGAAGAAACGGCTCCAGGTTTTTGGAGATTTATATTTTTCTAAGAGATTAAGGAAATGGGCACCGGCAGGAGGGGGGCATGACCACCCCCTGGATATTTGGGACTCTAAGGCAATTACAAGGAAACCAAAGGAAAGAGAGCAGAATAGGGATAAACCAATAAACAAATGTGTTATGCTCCATTGTTGGCTGCCTGCCAATAGATTTTGGCCCTTAATAAGGAAAACATAAGTTCTAATATGTGACTGAGTGACCCTTTTCCATTTTTCAACAAGCATTTTTTCTTTCTGATTTGGTTGGAACAAAAAATAAACAACAAATTGTTCATAGTAATGAATGGTAAGTTAATAACAATCCTTGTCAATAACGAAACTGTAAGAGCCTAACTAAAATCCGTATTTGTTTATTAGTAATTAGTGCAGTTATTAGTACACAAGAAAGTTCATATAATTATAGAAAACACAAAGAAGCAACTTAATAAGGGGCAATTTCGGTAAAAATATGCCCTCAACATTTGCTTGCATTGCACGAGTACTCATGAGCTGAAATATGAAGCCACTATAATCAGAAATGTTTCCCCTGAACGGAATGCTGGAAAATTTCTGTATTTTCCCCCTGAACGTATACGTTTTTGTGTGTTATTATCGTTTTTTTCAGGAGTGATTGTATTTATCTAGTTGTTACTTATAAAAAGATTTAATTTTTTAGAGTTATGAACTATAAACGTGTCAAATATGCTGACTTTTGGTATTCAAAGTTAAATTATAAATATTCAATTAAAAATTTTTATTTGATTTTCTTAATCTTACTTTTAATGTTTTACTTTGAACAAACTGCTTTGATAATTCGTTACTTTTTATAAACTCAGAGTCTAAAGGCATTAAATGTTTTGGTGTTTGATAACTAAGTTCGAAACTGTCGATGTTGTTAAAAAATATCCGTCCAACGCTTCGGCATTGTTCAACAGAACTGAATGCTGGGAGTTTATAACTTAATTTTTGTAAGTAGGCTATTGTTTTGTATATTTTTTGTAATTACTTGCTTTTTTCATTTTTATATACTTTTACTTTAATTCACATACTTTTTTTATTGCCTTTAGAAAAATGTTTGTCTCTAAGCATCATTAAATAAAGAAAAAAAAACAAGTTTTTTTCAACTGAAAGTAAGGAGGAACATTAAAAATTAAACGAACAGAAATTAGTACGTATATGAGGGAGGTTAACCCTGTCTTCAACACCTCTCTCTTCACGCTACAGTTTTTTGACACTTTAAAAAAAGTTATTTATTGTTCTAATTATTGTGTTTCAGGAGTAGTTTTTAAAAAATTCGGACAAAATTTAAACTTTAGCGTAAAACGTGAGGTTTTGAGGAGAGGAACCGCCCCCCCCCCTGATATAAGTAACAATTTCTGTTTTTTTTAAATCTTAATGTTCCTCCTAACTTTCAGTTGAAAAAACTTGTTTGTTTTTTCTGATCGTTTTTTAAATAACGCCAAGATACTTTGCTCTATCTCCACGGAAAAATCCCCCTCCCCATAGAAATACACTCTGGACAATTCAATCCTGGCTTAAATTTACCCCAGATAATTACCCTTAACATTTCCATGCGTAAAATTGAATCGGTAAGAAGAAAGCATGACATATAAAGAAATTTCGCATAGGAATTCTGGCCAATTCACCCAGTGTAAAATTTCCCCTGCAAACTTCCCTCTCCACGGAAAATTCTCCCTGCAGAAAATTAATCCTACCCTCCCCACCCGAAAAATGTATGCATACTTCCCAATAACGAATAAAACAATGGGCAAACCTTATAACTTAAAAACCTTTCCCCAGGGGCTGTAGGAGGTCGTTTTATCGCCAAAGACAGCTATTGGGCCTTCCAACTATGTTGAACAAAAAATCCATCTCAAAATTTTGATCGGACGATTTAGGGAAAAACGTGGCGCGGGAGAGGGCCCAGTTGCCCTCCAATTTTTTGGTCACTTAAAAAGGGCATTAGAAATCTTCATTTCCGTTGGAATGAGCCCTCTCCGGAGGTTCTAGGCCCATTTGGTCGATACGATCACCCCTGGGGAAAAAAACAACATATAAACACGCGTCCTTGATTTTTCTTCTGGCAAAATTATAAAATAAAACATTTTTGCAGATATGAGCTTGAAATCTCAACAGTAGCGTTCTTTGATACGCTGAATTTGATGGTATGATTTCATTAAAATTCAATTACTTCAAATGGGTCTTTACCCCTTTTTTCAAAAATCAGACAAATTTTCTCAGGCTCGTAGCTTATGATGGATAAAACTAAACTTAATGAATCTTATATATTTGGAATCATCATCAGAAGTTCATTCATTTGACATGTCTATTGGTATCAAAATTCCGTTTTTTAGAGTTTTAGTTACTACTGAGCTGGATAGCTCCTTACTTATAGTTCGCTACCACGAACTGTTTGATTACCCATCAAAATCCAAACAGAGATCATTGAACTATTGATCTTTTTTCTGCGCTACCAAAAGTATTGTGCTCATAAGACTTTACAGTTTCATGAAATGTAATTAAAGAGATAGAAAAAGTTTTTCAACTAAAGTAAGGAGGAAGTTTAAAACTTAAAATAAATATAAATTAGCCTACTCTGTTATAAGGGGGACTGCCCCTTCTCAAGACCTTGCTTCTTATACGAAAGTTTTTTAGTCCTATGAAAAATATTTTTTTCCAATTACAAATTTTTTTAAATATTTTGGAAAAAAGCCAAACTTTACAGTAAAGACTAAGGAGCTAAGGGGGAGATATTCCCCTTCATACAAAGAATAATATGTTCAAATAGGTTTCAAATCTGTTCCTTGCTTCCAGTTGAAAAGCTCTTTTTATATTTAATTTCTCATTGTTTTTCGAATCATGCCCGGGCCTAATCGAGATATAATTTGAGGTACCGGTCCCATAAATCCCTGGTTAATTGCTTCTAAAATGTGTAAATCAATAATTGTAAGTATTAAGCTATATGCTGATTTGAACGGCACATGGAACGGCACAAGAAACCTACAAGCCCAGGGGCATGGATATGTGTGCAGTTTGAACGATACACGCCTTACCACGGTCAGTCACCTATTACTACGAACGATACATGAGTTACCAGACGGGTTTCAGTGTCAACACCCATTTTTCTGGGGCAAACAGGGGTGTATAAAGAATTATACAAGAATATACAGTGCAGTTTCATGAGCACAAGAATATACATTGCAGTTTCACGGATACATGGCTTACCACGGTCAGTCACCTATTACTACGAACGATACATGAGTTACCAGACGGGTTTCAGTGTCAACACCCATTTTTCTGGGCCAAACAGGGGTGTTTAAGGAATTATACAAGAATATCCTAGATGAAAGTGTGAGAAAAATGAATGAAGTTTTAGAGATTTTGCGAGTTCAGGGTGCTAGAATTGGTTTGAAAATTAATATTAGGAAGACTAAGTCACTGAGGCTAGGAATAAGTGAAGATGAAAAGGTGACGTTGGGTAACGAAAAGATTGATAAGGTAGTATTATTAATAAAGATGGTGAGACCAGTGAAGATGTTAAAAGTGTTTTTTCACAGTTAAAAAAAGTTTGTAAGAATAGGAAGATAAGTCTGCAAACCAAGATTACAATATTAGAAGCTACAGTGATGGCACTGGTCTAATATGGCCCTGAAGCATGGACGCTCCGAAAAGCGGATGAAGATTTGCTAGATGTTTTCCAGAGAAATTGTTTAAGGATAGTTCTGGATATCTAGATGAGTAACTGTATTTGGGACAATAGGATATACAAAATATGGGGTTCAGGAACATTATCTTGGGATTTTGCTATAAAACGGTTGAGGTGACAAGGACACGTTGTGCGTCTATAGAATGGCTTCTTGCCGAAGATTGTTCCCTTTAGCTAATCGTCTAAGGCTACATAGAAAACAGGATGTTAATGTCTGGGGTGGGAGGAAGTTATAAAGAAAGATTTAAAGGGAATGGGAACTTCGTGGGCGGGTGTAAAAAGGGAGGCTTTGAATAGATTGGGGTGGAGGAGGAGCGTGCGTAGCTGTGTTGGCCTCAGGCGGCATGGTGCTGCGGTGAGTTGTTAGTAGTAGTTTAATAGTATACAGTGCAGTTTCAGGACCACATGAATATACAGTGCAGTCTAACCGGTATTTTGGGTTACCAGGGGCAGTCACCTATTACTACGAACGATACATGGGCTAAGAGACAGGTTTCTGAGGCAACACCTATTTTCTAGCCCAAACAGAGATGTATAAGGAATTACACTAGAATATTTCCATAGTTTCACGGGTTCATACCCTACCATGAGTAGGTATATATTTCACAAGTATAGGCCTTGTCTGACACGTTTTTCTAGGTTCAATAGCCAAAACTCGAGATCGTCAAATTGCGTATTCAAAGGTTTATTGAGCCTTCTGTAAAAAAAATATTGGTTTCAGTTGTAGGGTTAGATAATCGTGTTTTCTCGTATAACTGATGTTTTTACTAAAGATACAGCCAAGCCGTGCATGTTTCTGAGTCAAAAATTGTCAAACACTAATAACCTAGGCTGAAAGTACCTTGCATCTTGTCTAGAATTGATGGCATATAGTGTTAAATCATTTACGAAAAAAAACTCAATTTGCGAAAAAAGGTATAGCATTTGCGAATTGGAGTATATGAATGATCTTAATTGATGATTGAATAAAAGGGGTGAGATTGATCGGAATTGGTGATTGGATTGTATGAAGGTGGTAAAAAAGGGTTAAACTGATTACCAGTTAAGGTAAGCCCGAATGTTAACTCATAGGTAGTTTATTATAAATTTGGAATAGCATCAATCTATGGAAATGGTTGACTGTGATAAAATGACCTTGTGAGTTGACCTAGCTTTACTTCTCCGATGTGTTCTGTATAATACATAAATACAGTTTGAACAGTGTTGTTATTATAAAATATGCTATAACATTATAGTATACTAAAAAGTTGATACTAATAGAGATGTAGATGGCAAGAAAAGAATTTTAATAAAGAAATTCAGAACAATCCTTAGAAATCCTTGCAAATCAAGTAGTGAGACGATTATGAGTATGAATCGTCAAGGATCGTAAGCACCAATGACCCTAACCACCAAGGACCTCAACCTCCAAAGGTCTCTTATCCCCAACCTCCAAGGGACCCCTCCCCCCCATTTTTTTGGCCCCTCCCCCCATTTTTTTTACTGTTTTTGTTTTTTTTTAAGTTTTTTTATTATTATTTTTATAACATGCTATTTTTTTAAACTTTTTTTTACATGGCTTAGAGTGACATAAAACATACTTAAAACATATATAAATACCACATTTAATATTTCTGAAACTCAAAATGAGAATGGTATAAATATTAGTCATGACTATTACTATTAGAAAAATAATGTTTGTACTAGCAATTTTTTTTGTTTTTTTTACTGAATTTTTTATGCACTGAAAATATTCAACTTTTTTATGTATCTTAAATTGACATGAAATATGCTTGCGGCTCTACCAATCGTACTCTATGCTTGCTCATAGACACGATGCGGCTTTCCCACTGGTACTCTATGATGGGTTATCGACACTACCTAGTTTATTGCATGTATTAAATCAGTATTTTTTACACAGTGGAACGATAAACACATAACTAATATTTCTAAAAAGTGAAGATGAAGCATTTTAAGAAATTTGTTCACATGATAGTGTTATTGCAGCATTGAATGCTGACAAGGAGAGGAATTTAAACTGTGAAATAAGTACAAGTGGTAGCACTATCGGAAACGTATGCGTGCATTGTCATGACAGTAAGGAATTAAATTTCTTTGGAGTACCAAAAAAAATTCAACTCTTATGATGGTGGATATGCGAGATTGAGATCTCCGGAGGTGATTGCACTCAAAGAGAATGCCAACATAAAAATAATAGTTGATGAAGAGGGGCATCCTCTTGCTAGTGCTTGTGGTAACATGTTACCCAGTGTTAAACCATATCGTCAGCTTTCGGGTATTACCATTCAAATGAAATCAAAGAGGAAAAGAAAGGCCTTCTACTAATATCATAAACCATATCTTTTCTACGTGCCGAAACTGTTACCTGTGTAAAAATAATATTGAAATAGACAGTGGAATTGCCGGAAAAATAAAAAGGGCATTGATAGAAAATATCACGAAGGAATATAAAGATAAATCGATGAAAAAAAAGTGCCAGTAAACTTTACTCCCGTTGATCAAACAGTCAATGAACCAAATAACACCAAAGACGAAACGAATATTGAACCTGTCGGTGACACACCAGTAAAAATAGCTTATGACTAGAAACGGTATGGAGATTATCCTGTTGATGACGAGCTATGACAAGAAACTAGTTACAATACCAATAGAGAATTTAATGACCTTTATTATGAGGAATATTCAAAATGTACAAAGTTGATCATTGATATTATCAATGTATCATAATATATTTTTACTATTGATATTCTACATGACATTATTTCATTAAAATATATTATGCATTAACTTGTTATGTGTACATTATTTTTAGAGTATGCTGGCATATCAAACGCTTAGAATGTCTATTAAAACATTGGAGATGTAAGAAAAGGAATTTGCATACATCTATAGTCATACACATGGGATAACGTTGACAAGATCTAAGTATCAGAGTGAATAATATTTTTCTACCAACATCTTTGTCAGATACATCGGATAAAATTGACTAAATTTTAGTATCAGATTGAATAAATCTGATACTCGGAGAGGCCAACCCTCCGTGATACACCATGCCGATTCACACAACCATGCCACACAATTACTGAACCTCTGGCGCCGTCTACCACCACCTTATCATTCTTAAGACATTCTCCAGATATTTTCTTGTTTAAAATCACGCATTAAATACATTGGTTCGTTCATTTGCAACCCAACCCTCCGTAATAGACGATGAAAATTCACACCACCGTGCCACACTATTAATGGCCCTCTGGCATCCTCTGCCACTACTTCATAATATCTAAACCATTTCAGATATTTTTTTTGTTAAAAATCATGTACTAAATCCATTGATTCATGTTTTTCGCAGGCCAACCTTCCGTAATATACCATGTCACTTCACACCACCATGTCACACTATTGCTGGCCCTTTGGCACCCTCTACCACCCCTCATAATTCCTAAGCTATTTTTAGATATTTTTTTATTAAGGGGATAACCAATTCTGCCCCAACTTCTGACCCCCTGGTTAATACGGTTTCAACTCCGATTCTGCTGGCTTCCACCCCGGTTCAGACGAATCCAGCTCCCAATATCCCCCTCCAGTCCCAACTTTGAATCCGGCTCCGGTTTCGTCAGTGTTGGATTTCCAACTTTTACCCCGATTCCACAATTCTGATTCCACAAATTCCATTCCAAGTTCCGTCAATCCCAACATTGTGTATGTGGCTGCCTCCGTGGTAACCTATGGATGGCAAAGGGCACCCCTCTGGCACACATTATCACGCCTAAGGGTTTCCAACCTTAAACTCAATGGCCATTTTTTTACTTGAACAGTAGAAACCCGCCATTTTATTTTTTGATTGCAATGCTCCACGGCGATTTCCAGTCAGTGGCACTCAATAGCTAGCTTGTGGCACCCCTTAGTGTGCATTATTACACCTAAGGAGCTTGTTGCCTGATGGTTTTTGTTCGTGAAACTTGTTACATGTTGTTTTTTGTCTTCGTGAAACCTTTACATTGATTTTTATTTTCGTAAAACTTATACATTGATATTTCACACCGCAAAACTAATTTTGTTCACGGAACTTGTAGCTTGCTAATTTTTATTCTTGAAATTTGTCGCATGCTGATTTTAGTTCGTGAAACTTGTTGCATGCTGAGTTTGCTCTTCGTGAAACTCGTATATTGTTTTTTTTTCTCCTCGCGAAACTGATTTTGGTCATGGAGCTTGTTACACGCTGATTTTTGTTCGTGGAACTCATATCTTGCTTATTTTTGAAGCTCCGCGAACAAAACCAGTTTAACAATAAGAAAATCAATATATAAGTTTCACGAAGAGAAGAAATCAACATGTAACAAGTTTCACGAACAAAAAATCAGCATGCAACAATTTCGACGATTAAAAATCAGCGTGCAATAAGTTCCATGAACGAAATAAGTTTCAAGAGTAGAAAAATCAATGTACAATTTCACAAAGAGAAAAAATAGCATGCAAAAAGATTCACGAACAAAAAATAAGCACGCAACACGTTCCATGAACAAAAATCACTACGCTATAAGTTCCATGAACAAAATCAGCTTCACGATAAGACAAATCAATGTATGAGTTTCAAGAAGAGAAAAATCAACCTGCAAGAAGATTCACGAAGAAAGTTCAGCACGCAAGAAGTTCCACGGACAAAATCAGTTTCGTGAGAAACTGATTTTTACGACGTAAAAATAAAACACGGACGTAAAAATAAAAGTACAAGTCTTACGCAGAGAAACATCAACACGCAACAAGTTCTACGAAGAAAAATCAGCATGCAACAAGTTCCAAGAACAAAATCAGTTTCCCGAGGAGACAAAATCAATGTACAAGTTTAACGAAGAGAAAAATCAGCCTGCAAAACTTTTCACGAACAAAAATCAGCATGCGACAAGTCCCACGAATACAAATCAGTACACTACAAGTTCTATGAAAAGAATAAGTTTCATGATGAGAAATATCAATGTATAAGTCTTACGAAGAGAAAAATTAATGTACAAGTTTCAAAAAGAAAAAAACAACATATATTAAGTTTCACCAACTAAAATCAGCATGCAACAAGTTCTTTAGGTGTGATAATTCACACCAGAGGGTGCCAAATGCTAGCCATTGAGTGCCACTGGCTGGGAATTACCGCGGACTATTGCAACCAAAAATAAAACGGCAAGTTTCCACTCTTCAAATAAAAAATGGTCATTTTATTTTATAAAGTTATTTTTGTTGGGGGAGGGGAAAGGTTGAAAAACCCTTAGGCTTGATAATGTGCGCCAGAAGGATGCCATTTGTCAGAATTGGTGGAAGTCGGAGCGGAATTAGTAGATTAGAATTGTGAAATCGGGGGTAGAAGTGGGGATTCCGGAACTGACTCAACCGGAACTGGATTTAGAGTTGGGATCGGAGGGAACATAGTGGGAGCCAGAGTCGGTTCAACCAGAGTGGAAGCCAGCAGAATCGGAGGCGGAACCGTTGTAACCTGGGAGTCAGAGGCGGGGGGCGGAAAATGATTATCACCTTATTATGAAAAGGTCTAGAAATGGTTTAGGAATTATGATGGGGAAGGGGTGGTATAGGGTACACGAGGGCCAGTAATAGTTTGACACGGTGGCGTGAATTGACATGGTCTATTACGGAGGGGTTGCTTGCGAAAAACATGAATCAATGGATTTAATTCATAATTTTTAACAAAAAAATATCTGAAATGGCTTAGATACAATGAGGTGGTGGTAGGGGGGTGTCAAAGGGTCAGTAATAGTGTGGCATGGTGGTGAGAATTGACAAGGTGTATTACGAAGGATTGGGTTGTGAAATCATGAACCAATAGATTTAATGCGTGATTTTTAAAAAGAAAATATCTGGAGAATACCTTAAGAAGGCTGAGGTGGTGGTATAGGGAGCCAGAGGGCCAGTAATAGTGTGGCAAGGTGGTGTGAATCGGCATGGTGTATCACGGAAGGTTGGGTTATGAAAACCAAATTAATGGATTTAATACGTGATTTTTAACAAGAATATATCTGGAAAATGTCTTAGGGATGTTGTGGTGGTGGTAAAAAGCTCCAGAGGGAACTTTCAGAGGGAAGGGCCAGTAACAGTGTGGCACGGTGGTGTGAATTGACGTGGTGTATTACGGAGGATTAGGGTGCGAAAACATGAGCCAATGGATTTAATGCGCGATTTTTAACAGAAAAATATCTTAAAAATGATGAGGTGGTGGTAGACGATGTAAGAGGGCCAGTAATAGTGCGGCATGGTGGTTTGAATAGACATGGTGCATTATGGATGGTTGGGTTGTGAAATCATGAACCTATGGATTTGAACGCATGATGTTTTACAAGAAATGTCTGAAAATTTCTTGGGGATGAGGAGGAGGTGTCAGAAAGTGTCATGGACCAGTCATAGTGCGGTAAAGGTTAAGAATTGTCGGAAAATAATGGCAACAAAAAATATAAAAAAATATATCCATTGGGGTATTCAAGCGTTCGAAAACGCTTAAATGATGATGACAGGTGCTGTAAGGTACACCATGCAGCCAATTCTTATAAAACCATTAGAAATAGGGAGAAGAATCGTTCAAGAAATGTTTTACATTCTAAGCGGCGTAAATTATCTTGGACTGTCACATTCTAACAGTGAAATAATAAGTCCCGCTGTTCAAATAAAAACAGTGTTCAATTTTAGATTTATAAGCTTATTTTTTTGAGAAAGAGGTTGAAAATGTCCTAGGGATGAAATTTGTTTATGTATTCATTTAAGAGAGTATCATTGGATTTGAGCAGAAATACGGTAGAATTTTGATAGAATTATGAGCAATGTCAATAATTTCTGATGATGATTTGTTTATGTATTCATTTAAGAGACTAGTATCATTTGGGTTTGGGTAGAATTACGGTAGAATTTTGGTAGAATTTGGGTAGAATTAAGAATTACGAGTCATGTAAATAATTTATGGGAAAAAAAATGTCTTTAGAATGATAATATGTATCACAGGGATGCCGCAGACCAGCCACATATTGCCACGGTGGGTGAATATTCATAGTCTTGGCTCAAAGAATCGTAGCATTTTTATTAATAGCTCTAAGAAACACCTCAATAGGGCTTAAATTTAGCGCCAATAACAACCCGTCGTCCCTTCCTCCCTGGAAATACTTGCTAAAGCCCCCAGCTTTTTTTAATTCATGGTTCGTTTTTGCTTATATTTTATCCTTTTTCACTTTTTCACGTTTTTTTTCCATTTGTTGAGTTTTAAGTGGTTTTTCTGGGAATTCATGGTTCCTTTTAACTTAAATTTTATTCTTTATGGACCTTTTCACGTTTTGTTTTTCCATTTGCTGAGTTTTAACTGCTTTTTCTGTAATTTCATGATTTTACAGCGTTTTTATCAATAAATTTGTATTTACAAAAGTCTGTGTCTATTTACATTCCTTGGTCCAGGACGAACCTTCAATATATAAAAACATTTACGCAATTTAAGCATCTTGTAGCCCCTTTCGCCTTTATTGCTAAAAAAAATACGCTAACAGCAACCCGCAATATTATCTGGTAAAACACTCTAAAAGTATTACTTGACGAGCAGGTGCATACCAAATTTAAGCATATTTCCCCCCTTCGTGTCTCAATTATTGCAGTCATAGGAAACACGTAATTCATTTACTCATTTTAGCTTGTGCGAAAAAGGGGGTTCACCTTGCCTGCAATAGGTTATTTCGAAGAATGTAAAAGCCGAAGAAAAATTTATTTTAGCAGCATTTCAAAGGAGTATTTTTTTAGAAATAGATTGGTGGTCCAGGTATGTAGGGCACTGTTCCATTGGATGGACATGTCCTTTCGAGTCCCAATGGGGACATAAATCATTAGAATATAAAGGTCCCCCGAGAAAAAACGTATTGAAAGAAAAATGAAAACTCAAAAAGTATTTTGTAACCCCCACATGCGTGTCCTCCTTAATTACAATCGGGGATCGTTTTGGGATGCCTTGAAAAATCTTTAAGAGAAAGGTCTTCGAAAACGTGTTGGGGCGTCTTGAAACGTCTTGAAGAGAAATGTCTTAAAACACGTCATGAAATATCCTTAAACGTCTTGAAAAACGTCTTTGAATGTCTTGAAATGTCTTGAAAAAACTTCTCGAAGAAAAATTTCTTGAAACGTCTTGAAAAAAAGTACCTTGAAAAAAGTGTCGACAAAAAATGTCTTAAAAAACGTCTTGAAATGTCTTGAAACCTCTTGGAAAACATCATGGAAAAGGAAACCCTAAGAAAAAAGATCTCAAAAATTATTATGTAACAACGATGTGTGCGCCGTCAATACATAACACCCCACGTGTGCGCCGTCGTTACGTAGAACCCCACGTGTGCGCTGCCATTGAGTAACACGCCCGTGTACGCTGTCATTACGTAACAACCAAATGTGCTCCTCCTCAGTTAGAAGTGGGACTCCTTACGTTAATCAAGCGGTGGCTTGACTAAAGGTCTCTGACACATAATAATACGTAACACCCACGTGTGCCCCTTCATTAAGTTATTCCCAATAAATCCACCAAGTCACGTAAGATTATATTGTACTCAATAAATCTAAGAAGTCACGCATGAACCTCAACTTCAATTACGTAATAATCAAAAGTAAACATTACCTATAATGTAACACCTACTGACCGTTTAAAACTAGGGATGTCGTAGGAATCCGGGGGTGTGTCTTCGAGGGTGCGCCAGGAATCCTTTGTGTCGTTAAAACAGGGGTGTGTCTTCCCGGAATCTTGGGTATCTGTCTTCCCGAAAGAAGAGTGTTCCTACTAATATTTTCTTAGAAAAATTATTTTACAGCTTTTAAAATGAATTTTAACCGTTTATGCATTAAAGGAATAAATTAATAAAATTTCAAGAGTAGCGGTGTATCATCGGTATTACTGGTAGTGTGATTCTAAGAAAAAATATTTCCTTTCAAATTCATTAAAGCCTGGCTACGTTCCAGAGCCAAGTCCAGAAAAGTAGATTTCAAGCTTTAGGTTCACGAAGTTAACTGGTGACTTTCAAATGTAATTTTATGAAGTCAGTAAACAATCGTTAAACTAGTTTACAACGTGGTGAACGGTAAAGTTAATCAATTTAATTTGAGAATTCACAGTTGCTCTGAATGGTAAACAGACATTTTCAGAGCGCAACAGCAACCACGGAAAAGGTTCACTTAAAAAGAGAAATATCCAAATCAGTCTTACCTTTCTATTTAATTCTGAAATAAAAGTCTCTAGATTCCCAATTTGGCAATGCTGAATAAGCTGGTCAAATATTTCATGACTGTCATCCATTTGGGCTGAAATGAAGAACCTTATGAAAACAATCAATTTTCTTTTTAAAAATGCAGCATACCAAAAGATGGAACCGCCTAAGGCAGCAAAAATTTTTGCGCTTTCCGGTGAATTCAGCTAATTTCTTCAGTAGTCATGCATTGGGACTAGAATCTTGTTTTAATTACGTTAAGAATTCGTGACTTCTATCTCTTTTCGTTCATTATTCTTTGAGCTCCATTGCAACAGTAATAATCTAATTTATGCCATTGGTAAGCTATAGAAGCTGACATCGCTCTATACAACTGTTGTCGATTTATACTTCAATGTTCCCACCATCCTAAAAATATTCTTATATAGCATCTTAACAATTATATTAATGTTATTATTACCCAACAATATATAATATAATATAACAATATTATTAGAAATAATTTTACCAACATTTATGGTTCCACAAACTAATAGAAAATGTATACTAGCAAGAGGGTAATAAAACCAGCTAATAAAGGTAGATAATGCGGCACTGGACTTTGCAGTCCCTATCGGCGGTGTTGATTTCCGTCTTATGGTCCTTGAGCAAGGAAGTGCAATGGGAGGTTGAGGTTCGGGCATCCTGTGTTCTTGCATACCCTTCTTGTTAGCCTTCCCCAGATTTCTCTAGTTACCCATTTCAAGCTGGGTAAACTCTTGCTGAGTTTACAGAGTTAGGCCACTGACCCCCGTTCCAAACCAAATAGGCAACAACCAGGACTCAAACCCTTTCCTTACGGACAAAGGTTTTCAAGAGTAGTGGCTAGCCACTCGACTGGAACGATAGCGGTACCTAAAACATGCTTTTGACTTCAAACAAAGATAGTTTTATTTAAAGTCTACTAAAATTCTAGAAGTGTATACCATTGTAAAGCACATATACTAAAGATTGTATGAAGTGCTAACTTGTTCGCAAACAGTATTGCCATCTAGTTTAAATTGCTTCAATTTAGAGGTCATCAAAAGACTGCCGACCGACAGCCGCAAAAACTGCTGATATATAGCACTAGGGTGCAAAAGTTAAGAAAAACTTAGCATTCTGGTGATAGATAGCAGAGCGATAAGATAGTGCCGCAAAAATAAAATACACCGTTAACAGGTAAATTACAACAGTTAGGACAGCGAAAACAAGCCTAAAGATCAAAAGTAAATATTAAATGCATTAGAACTCAAAAAAGATGTTTTCTGCTTTTACGTAGCCTATACAGTGTTATTTATCTCAAGATTCTTCGTATCAAACATTAGCTGGTACTTTTAATGCGAGTCGTTCTCCGAAGGAGATAAAGAATTCTAGCAAAGAACCAGAAGAAGGCATATTACACAGTCAGTGGGAAACAAGATACCCAAGTGAACATCATGGGCGAATCGACCAAATGGTTGATAGGACTTTTGACTCTCATTTCAGTTGGAAGCAGGTATTCAATATCACTTATTGAATCTAGATAAAAAAAAATATTCACTATAGCTTATGCTCATAATGTTCAAAGAATTTAGCTATAGTCATACATAGTAACTTATTGAGATCGACTTTGTAATTTTATTGTGAGGCATAGCTCAATCAGTTTTATGCTTATATTTTCACTGGAAGATTGTGCTATTGGTAAAACAGCAATAATTAATCTTCAAAAAAAAAAATGACAAAAAAATTGAACAGAAAATATTCCTGGGAGGTAAGCAATAATTAAATTAAATTCTACAACCGCAGGAGTATTGGATGTAGTAAACAAAAAAGTACTCAGACAAAAAAATTGATATCTATAGAAGCCCATTGCAGCTCCCAAGGAATTTTGAGGTTGCACTGTACGGGCAAATATTTACATTCTTTATTCAATTTTATTGTGCCGAGAAAGCCATTTAGCAAAATTTCGAGAAAGCCATTTAGCCAAAAGCAAGTAAAATTAATATAAAAATTTCATTTTAATTATTCATGTACGGTGAGCCAAAATCAAAGTTGCATTAATTCAAAAACGTTCAGAAATTAAATTTAAAAAAATAAGTTTTTTTCTGAAAGTAAGGAGCGACATTAATACTTAAAACGAACAGAAATTATTCCGTATATAAAAGGGGCTGTCCCCTCCTCAATACCTCGCTCTTTACGCTAAAGTTTTTTATTGTTTGAAAAAATAAAGTTGTGTGACAGATTCAAACTTTAGCGTAAAGATCGATGCTCCTTACTTTTAGTTGAAAAAAGTAGTTTTTTATTTAATTTCTGATAATTTTTTAAATGATACTGGGAAATCCGGCACCCCCTTCATAGAAATGTTCTTTCCCCCAAGGAAACATCCTCCATGGAAGGATCCTCCCCGTAACCCCCTCCTCCGACAACCCCCCCATCATACAAAATCCCTCCTTGACTAGGGGGCGAACCCCCTCATATACGTAATAATTTCTGTTTGTTTTAAGTTTTAATGTTGCTCCTTACTTTCAGTTGAAAAAACTAGTTCTTTTTTATTTAATTTCTGATCATTATTTAATTGATACTGGGAAATCCGGTGCCCCCTTCATAGAAATGTCCTTTCCCCCAAGGAAACATCCTCCATGGAAGGATCCTCCCCGTAACCCCCTTCTCCGACAACCCCCCCCCCCCCCGTCAGAAAAAAATCCCTCCTGAAACGTCTTTATACTTTCCATTAACCAATACTATATGTAAACAATGGGCAAAGTTCATGACTTCCAGCCCTTCCCCTGGGAACTCTGGGGGATTAAGTCATCCTAAAAGCCATATTCATTAAATTTTTGACTATGCTGAACAAAATAGATGTCTCAAAATTTTGGTTGGGTGACTTTGGGAAAAAATGAGCGTGAGAGGGGCCAAGTTACCCTCCAATTATTTTGGTCACTTATAAAGGGCACTAGAACTTTTAATTTCGGTTCAAATGAGCCCTCTTACGATATTCTAGGGCTACTGGATCGATATGATCACCTATGGAAAAAAAAAAGCAAACAAACAAACAAACAAATAAACACGCATCCATGATCTTTCTTCTGATAAAAAATACAAAATTCCACATTTTTGCAGATAGGAGCTTGAAACTTCCACATCAAGTTTTCCTGATACGGTGAATCCGATGGTGTGATTTTCATTAAAGTTCTATGACTTTTTGGGGGTGTTTCCCCTTTTTTTAGAAAATCAGGCAAATTTCATTAGGCGCGTAACTTTTGATGGTTAAAACTAAACTTAATGAAACTCATAGATTTGAAATCAGCATAAAAATCTGATTCTATTGATGTATCTATGGGTACCATTGAGCCAGGCCGCTCCTTACTTACAGTTCGTTACCACGTACTGTTTTATTTGAGTCTCTTAACTAAAATGGCTGCTGACCACTGTGTTAGGTGAATGCTGTGGACTTGAGTATCTCTTCTTTTCTGATTAAGATGAAATATGGTTTCAGTCTGCATTTGATTACTCAGATTCTGCAATAGGAAAAGTGTCCTATTTATACAAATTGCAGACTCATGTAAATACTGGTCTGTACCTGTATCAGTCATGAAATAAAAAAAAAAACAAGTTTTTTCAACTGAAAGTAAGGAGCAACATTAAAACTTAAAACAAACAGAAATTATCATATACAGCGCAATCGCGCTGCCTAAGTAAAGAATGATGTTGGCACAATGCATTACTTATTATTTTTTTTTCCTTCAGACCAGGGCACTTCGTATCGAAGGAGTTGTCGTAGAAGCTTGGAAAAGCGCTCATTCAATTGGATACTGGAATGGATAATGCCTGCCCTTTTTAATAGTGGGAAGTGATTCGAGGCCTCTCCCACGCCCCCCCTCCCCTTTGCCCCTTATATTTAAAAACAAAATTTTGCCGTAAGATTAAATCAAATTGAACTGTGTTAATGCTAATTCCCAATAAGACATCTCAACAGTATCACAAGAAAGACTGAGGGAGTGAGGATATTATGTTCAAATTTTCGGGGCTATTTCTGCTCTTAAAATTTAACCAAATCAAAATAGCTTAAGTGTATCCTAGCTATCAAAGAAAGTAAACAGATTTTTTTGGCGAATGGTATCAAGTTTTCCATTTCATGTCAAATAGAGGATGTATGAAACTAAATTAAACACTACTATTTGTGTCCAGATTTTTGAAAAGGTGTATGTTGTTAAAAATTGCTGAAAATTTTTCTCCAGCATACAAATAGCAGGCCAAACTATAAAGTCTTTTAAAAAACGAAAAGATTTAAAGTATTATTTTCTTTATCCCTGAAAAGACTATGTCAATATAAAAGGAACAGAAATTAATTAAAAAACCATTTTCCACAAAATAAGTTTTTCAAAGAAAAGTAAAGAACTCCATTAAACCAAAAATGAGCAAAAATAAAATCAAATAATCTACCAAGCGTGAAACTACCACAAATCAGCATCGATAAATAAATGAAACCAAAACGAACAGAAATTACAATAAATAACCGAGTCAAACTCAAAACGAGTAGAAATTAACATGATGCATTAATTAACATGAGGCCTTGGGAAGGCAAATGGGTTTTGAGCCCTACTCATGTTAATTTCTGCTCGTTTTGAGTTTACTAGAATTTGGCAAGTTTATATATAGTCGTAAATGGCCGAAAAACAACGACTTTTGATGTATCTATGGGTATCAAAATTCCGATTTTTAGAGTTTCGGTTACTATTGAGCTGGGTCGCTCCATACTTACAGTTCGTTACCACGAACTATTTGAAAGGGAAAGCACTCAACCGGTGATATTAGGTTAATCCTAATGAAATTAAATAAAAAAACCAAGTTTTTTAAGCTGAAAGTAAGGAGCGACATTAAAACTTAAAACGAACAGAAATTATTCTGTATATGAAAGGGGCTGTCCTCTCCTCAACGCCTCGCTCTTTACGCTAAAGTTTTTTATTGTTTTAAAAAATGAAGTTGTGAGACAGAGTCAAACTTTAGCGTAAAGAGTGAGGCGTTGAGGAGGGGACAGCCCCTTTCATATACGGAATAATTTCTGTTCGTTTTAAGTTTTAATGTCGCTCCTTACTTTCAGTTTAGAAAACTTGTTTTTTTTTATTTAATTTCTGATCGTTTTTTAGTTAATGCAGCTTTTATTTTGGCTCACCATCATTGAATAAGTAAACAAAATTTGCATAAAAACTTTACTTTTCTTTTGCTAAATGGTTGTCTCTTAATTTGGTTCTGACGTAATTTACAAATTAACTTACGTAACGAACTTCTATATTCGTATATATTTTCTTCTGGCAAAAAATACAAAGTTGCAGATTTTTGCAGATATGAGCTTGAAACCTATATAATAGGGTTTTTTGATATGCTGAATCTGACGGCGTGATTTTCATTAAAATTCTTTTACTTGTAGGGGATGTTTCCCCCCTCTTTAAAAAATCAGGTAAATTTTCTTAGGCTCGTAGCCTTTGATGAGTAATACTAAAGTTAATAAAATTTATATATTTAGAATCAGCATTATAAGCCCATTCTTTTGATACATTTATTGACATCAAAATTCCGTTTTTAGAAGTTTCGATTACTATTGAGCCGTATCGCTTGTTTTTTTTTATTGTTTATTTTTTTTATTACGTATATGTTATTACGTATATGAGGAGGTTCTCCCCTTAGTCAATACCACGCTCTTTACGTTAAAAGTTAAAAAAAAATTTAAGTTAAAAACCCCTGAATCACAAAGGCCGTTTAATTAGAATAGATAGCTCTTTTGAAATCACTAAAAAAAACTGTAGCGTAAAGAGCGAGGTATTGACTTGGGGGAGAACCCCCTCATATACGTAATAATTTCTGTTCGTTTTAAGTTCTAATGTTGCTTTTTACTTTCAGTTGAAAAACTTGTTTTTTTTAATTTAATTTCTGATCGTTTTTTAAATAATGCTTGGAAATCCGGCGCCCCCTTCATAGAAATGTCCCTTACCCCAAGGAAACATCCTCCACGGAAAAATTCTCCCGAGTAACCCCCTCCTCCAGCCCCCCCACCAGAAAAAAATCTTTCCTGAAAATGTCTGTATACTTCCGAGTAATGAATACAATATGTAAGCAATGGGCAAAGTTCATAACTTACAGCTCTTCCCCTGGGAACTATGGGTGATTAAGTCATCCTAAAAAACATAGTTATTTGACTATGCTGAACAAAATGGCTATCTCAAAATTTGGGTGACTTTGAGAAAAAAGTAAGCGTGGGAGGGGACCCTAGTTGTCCTCCGTTTTTTTGGTCACTTAAAAAGGGCACTAGAACTTTTAATTTCCGTTCCAATGAGCCCTCCTACGTTGTTCTAGGACCACTGGGTCAATACAATTACCTCTGGGGAAAATAAAAAAAAAAAAAAAAAAAAAAAAAAAAAAAAAAAAAATAAACACGCATCCGTGATCTTTCTTCGGGAAAAAAATGGAAAATTCCACATTTTTGTAGATAGGACCTTGAAACGTCTACAGTAGGGTTCTCTGATACGCTGAATATGATGGTGTGATTTTCATTAAGGTTCTATAACTTTTAGGGGGTCTTTCCCCCTTTTTTTCGAAAATCAGTCAAATTTTCTCAGGCGCGCAACTTTTGATGGGTAAGATTAAACTTGATGAAACTTATATATTTGAAATCAGAATTAACATCTGATTCTTTTGATGTATCTATTGGTATCGAAATTCCGTTTTTTAGAGTTTCGGTTACCATTGAGCCGGGTCGCTCCTTACTTACAGTTCGTTACCACGAACTGTTTGATATACCAAAGCATAATGACAATAAAATACTTTAGAAACAAAATTATGGAAACTACGACAATGAATTATGGAAAGCAGGCAGTGCAGAACGCATTATATTTTATACTTAGCCTAACCCAACTTAATCCCTAACCACCACTATATATTAAATATTTAATAAAAATACACATACACGTAGTTTTCTCACTCAAAATAAGCAAATCATAACCGATTCGGGAAGGGAAACCTGTTTTTGATAGATCTTTCACAGCGTAATTCTTGAGTGCGTTCCGTGTACCCAGAGGTGTTCTACAATGTAATATCGAGGAAAATTGTTTTCTAGCTCATTTTATAAAGTTTAGGATCTTATGATGTAATGTAACGATTTTAAAATTAATATATCAAAAACTTGTATATTTGTCACGATTAAAACGAACCCTAGTTTCATTTTAAATCAACTTTGGCCCCTTTCTGTTATCATAATATCATAATCCTTAATCTAGAAGACGAAAGCCGATATAGGTTAGATTAAATAATAAAAAAAAACAAGTTTTTTTTAACTGAAAGTAAGGAACGACGTTAAAACTTAAAACGAACAGAAATTATTCCGTATATGAAAGGGACTGTCCCCTCCTCAACGCCTCGATCTTTACGCTAAAGTTTTTTATTGTTTAAAAGAAATAGAGTTGTGAGAAAGTCAGACTTTAGTGTAAATGGTGAGGCGTTGCGGAGGGGACAGCCCCTTTCATATACGGAATAATTTCTGTTCATTTTCAGTTTTAATGTTGGTCCTTACTTTCTGTTAAAAAAACTTGTTTTTTTATTTAATTTTTGAACGATTTTGAATTAATACAAGGTTAGATCTTGGCTAGCCGTACATGAATAATTAAAACAAAATTTGCATATTAATTTTACTTTTATTTGGTTAAATAGCTTTTTCAAAACTTGTTTAATTTTAGTTACGAACGTTTATATTAGTAATAAATATGCGTAAGTTACTAATTAACTTACGTAGCGAACTTCTATATTCATAGATTTTTAATACGTATATTAGGGGGTTCACCCCCTATTCAATACCTTGCTCTTTAAGCTAAAGTTCGAATTTTGTTCCAATTCTTTAAAATGACCTCTTAATCACAAAGGCCGTTAATTAGAATAAATAGCTCTTTTGAAAGTACTAAAAAATCTTTGGCTTGAAGAGCGAGGTATTGACTAGGGGGTGAACCCAATCATATACGTAATATTTTCTGTTCGTTTTAAGTTTTGATGTTGCTCCTTACTTTCAGTTGAAAAACTTGTTTCTTTTATTTAATTTCTGATCTTTTTCTTTAATAATGATGGGAAATCTGGCGCCCCCTTCATAGCAATGTCCCGGCCCCCATGAAAACTTCCTTCTTGGAAATATACTCCCATATAACCCCCGATTCCCCCCACCTACCAGAAAAAATCCCCCCTGAAAACGTCTGTATACTTCCCAATAACCAATGCTCTATGTTAACATTGGGTAAAGTTCATAACTTGCAGCCCTCCCCCTGGGGACTCCGTGGGATCAAGTCATCCTAAAAGACATAGTTATCATATTTTCGACCATGCTGAACAAAATGGCTATCTCAAAATTTTGATCGGGTTACTTTGGGAAAAAAATGAGCGTGGGAAGGGACCTAGTTGCCCTCCATTTTTTTGGCCACTTAAAAAGGGCACTAGAATTTTTAATTTCTATTACAATGAGCCCTCCCACGGTACTCTATGACCACTGGGTCGATACGATCACCCCTGGGGAAAAAAAAAAACAAAAAACAAATAAACACGCATCCGTGATCTTTCTTCTGGCAAAAAATGCAAAATTCCACATTTTTGTAGATAGGTGCTTGAAACCTCTACAGTAGGGTTCTCTTATACGAAGAATATGATGGTGTGATTTTCATTAAGGTTCTATAGCTTTTAGGGGGTCTTTCTCCCTTTTTTCTAAAGTCAGCCAAATTTTCTCAGGCGCGTAACTTTTGATGAGTAAGACTAAACTTGATGAAATCAGCATTAAAAGCTGATTCTTTTGATGTATCTATTGGTATCAAAATTCCGTTTTTTAGAGTTTTGGTTACCATTGAGCCAGGTCGCTTCTTACTTACAGTTCGTTACCACGAACTGTTTGATTTGTGTTTATTTTTTGGTTGAATTGCATGGTAAAGTTTAAGGACGTATCAAGGATTTTTTAGTTAGGAGAGAGCTATTTCTTTTTTGGAGGGAGGGGTTACAAAACAAAACACAAAACGCATAAAAATTTCTACATATAGCCTATACATTTTATTTCTTTTTTTACGAGTCGGACAAAAATTGCAGGGGGGGGGTCTAAATTTCGTGAACTCTGCATAATCTTGCAAATATATATTGCTGGGGGATCACAGGAGTCTTCCAACCCCTTTTCTCCAGCCTACTTTAGCTAAAAGGTGGATGGTTTACTTAAGCAAAATCAAAATCCTCGTTCACTTATATCATTACAATCGATATAAATAAACAGGGCCATATCCAGGATTTTTGTTCGGTGGGGGGGTATTTTACCCGATTTTTTCCCGTGGACTTTGTCTAGCATCCTCGAGAAGGGTATTTGTTAGACTAATTTTCGACTCGGTCAAAATTTTTTTTTTGGGGGGGGGAGGGTTCAAACCGGTTAACCCCCCCTGGATGCGGCCTTGTAAATAAGCCTAGTTCTTCGGTTCCGGGGTCGTGCCTCTTTTGATCTAAAGTGTGGGGAGCAGCTTGCTAATTTCGTTACTCAAGAAAAATAAAGTCATCTAAAAACGCGAATTTCGATCACTAATTCCAGTGCTCAGGAAAATCAATAGGGGAATTTAGGCGACATTACAGTAACTCGTGTTTCCTGGATACTTATGGGGTCCATGTTAGGTAGAACTTTACGATAAAATTCAATAATATATATAAAAGAAAAGAGAGGATGCATCTCCGGTGTTGTAAAGTCATAATTTTTTTTTTGCGAGATAGTTTTGATGGCAGTTCTTCCTTATATACAAGGAGATACCATCATGTCATCAATTTGATATTAGCTTTCAACTGGTACCGGATATAGCTATCCTGACTTTAGAAGCCTTTGAGTCACAAAACTAGCAAGCTACTACCCAAATTTTAGATTACCAATCTGGGTACCAACGAAGCAATTTCAGTGAGTACCTCATCACGATGATGGCAGTCTAAAAGCCAAATTTTCATTTTCACTTTGTGTTCGTTTCCGTATAATTTCCATTTTCAGGTTTGATGATGTTGTTATGTAACTGTGTTTATTATACAGGATTCAAGCATTGATTATATATATATATATATATATATATATATATATATATATATATATATATATATATATATATATATATATATATATATATATATATATATATATATATATATATATATATATATATCATGTCCACCCTTCTACTGGAATGTTTGCATTCATAAGTAACGCAGTTAAAACAGATGAGCACGGTACCCTTCCTTCAAGTTAGTTACCTAGTTGAATTATGAACGGCATGTTAAAAATTACTTTTTAAATAATCTTGAATCCCATAATAATGTTGCATGGTGCTTTTTACTAAATTTTAAGTACTTCATAGTTTATGGATGGTGATATAATGCATATGTAAGCATGAATTATGTTATGCATGGTTTGATGATTCATGGTTTTCTGATTTACCTAGGTGACTGGTGATTTTAATGTTACTGCATATAAGGAAGTTGATAGATTTTTGCGGGGAGAGACCTAAATAACTAGAATCTGAAGCTTATAGTCACAAAAAATCATTTTCGAAGTCTTCATTATTGTTTTTTCTCCTTATCCTCTTTTCTCTCTCCTTTTTGTACGTTTTAATTATGTCTGGGAGACGTACATAGCGTGAATATTTTACATGAAATAGTCGATTAAACTTGAATTCAATTCGTGCTATGTTGTGAAAGGGGTTTTTAATTCCAGCGACATGTGTTATTCTTATCTCGTTCCACTGTAACACAAGGTCGACCCTGTTATCTGTTGTTCTTCGTGGAGATAGCAAAATGCAAATAATTAAAAAACCATATGGTCTTTATAGCAAAGTTTTGCCACCCAATCTGATTTCCCTTGAATATTCCGGAGAAAAATTGCCTAAAAAGCGTTGCCGATACAACCAGATCAAGATCTGCAATTTTACAACCGAATGAAAGTCGAATTAGCTGTCATATCTGATAGTGAAAATTCTTAGGTATTTGTTCCAGGCATGTTACCATAGCTGAGCTAATGCCCTGTGCTGAGCTTCTGAGCTAGTAAATGCACGGAGCTATTGTCAGGCTAATTCTAAATACAACCGGAAAACTACTACCGGCAACAAACTTAATGCCTCAGTCAAGGCCGTATCCAGGATTTTTTTTGAAAGAGGTTTTACAAGAGGATTTTTTTGGAACGGGTTTTACAAAATAATTTTTTCAGGGGGAGGGGTACAAAAAAAATAGAAAAAACTAAAAAAACGCATAAAGAATTTGTCTATATTCATTTTTGTTACGTTTTGACAAGTCGAAAAAAAATTTGGGGGGGGGGTTAAACCCCTAACCCCCTGGATACGGCCTTGACCTCAATATTCCATATCCCCCTCCCATTAGCGTGCAAAAATAAACAACAGAAAATTGCATAGTTTCTAAATTCAAGTTACAGGTCATAAACGATGGACAAATTTGTGTCTCCTAAGTAAACGTGAGTCCATAACGGTCCATTCAAAAAATATACTTTTGCCATAATTGCCTTAAAAGGGAAATGAACGCAAATTTGTTACTAAAAATCCTTTTAGGTATTCAACTGGATCAGTTCTATACGAGATATCTGGGGAAGAATGTCCTGAGCTGATAAAATTAAATGAATTTCAACAAACAGGACTATTTACGGATATTATAATACAGTCAGCTGATGGCCAGGAATTTGAAGCTCACAAAGCTGTCCTAGCCGCATGGTCTGACAAACTACGAGCCCTTATACTTATGGCAGAATATAACAAGCCATGTACATGTGAAAAAACTGTCATAAAGGTTCCTGTTGCTGGAGAATTGCTAAATAAAACATTGGACTATGCTTATAGTGGCAAAATTACTACCACTAACGATACCGTGCAGCGTCTATTAGAAACGGCTGATCAACTAGGCTTTGATAAATTAACTGAAGTTCTTGTAGAAAATTTTCTGGGCCCCCAAGTAACTGATGAAACTTTTGTGACGATGGTTTTAACAACCACCGCACGTCCAAGACTGCCTGATATTGAGCAGAAGTTTATTGACCAAGTAACTTCAATTGATCAATTTGATGAACAAAGAGCAATTCAGCTGGCAAAAAAATTTGATTCCAAGCTATTCAAAAAATATTTAGAACAGACAACTCTTAGGCCTAATAAAGTGGTAAACACTGTTGTCGAGTGGCTGAAAGAAGCACCAAATGACCCGAAAATGGACGCAGAAGATATTGCTGAGGTTATAAACAAAATACCACTTGAAGGCATGAACTGTACTTCTTTAAAGAAACTTGCTGATGAACTCACATCGAATACAGATGATAAGTTTTCAAAGGCCGCTAAAGATTTTTTAAAACATGTTATATATCTATCCACAAACGGCGAGGGTGATTGCTATTCAGGATGCTCTGATTGTGATCGAAAATACAAATATGAAACAACCCTTATGTATCAGCCAAATGAGCAGTGGAATTCTACGATTATCCAGCCTAACCAAATCCAAGGAAAAGAATATCAGCTAGGAACCTTTCGAGTGGGTGCCAATCAGTTTATTGTTGCTTTGCAACTTCCTGACTATAATTTTAAGCAAAGAGTAGGAGTAAGCGGTTTTATGCTGCAAAGGCTCCCCACGTACGGTCCAAAAACCAGTAGAATTGAAGCAACAGAATACGACTGTGAAATAAAGATAACAGAGACTGGGCCTGAAAGAGACTGCCCGCTAAGGAACAGGTTTAGATACAAATTTGACCAGCAAACGGATTTGTATAAATGGTTGACAACCATGGACACTTTCAAAGAACATGAAGTATCTGTCAAAATGAATGAAGTTTAAGTATTTACCAAGATTTAGTTTTTATCAAGGAGTTTTAAAATCTCCGATGTATGCTATCCCACTGTAAGTCTGTTGAGTTAATAAACCATTTCTTCGAAACTTCAAAACTTTACTCCATTCAAGGAGCAAATCATCACAGAAACTCTAAAGTAGATTTAACCTCTAAATGAAATAATAGAAAAATTGTATTATTATTTACCAATGACAGCAATACTATTACTTTAGTGATTTTACTTAAATTATTTCGCAAAAAAAAAATAGCTCTTGATTGTCTAGTTTCCTTTAGCAAAATAAAATTAATAAAATAGCTAAAAAAAACCTTTTATTTAAGCATTTGGTATTTTTTTGTATTTAGAAAAACTGAAATTTTCTACGACTAAAAATCAATCGTTTTCTATGACAAAATTTTTTTTTTTTTTTTGTGTAGCACGGAAGAACGATTATTTTTCACTTCAAAGTGTATTTGGATATAAAAGCTGTTTTTAAGAAGTTCCTTTAAATATTTTCCTTTACTGTTTTTAGTGTTTGGTGAATCCTTTAAGATATTAAATAAAAAAAAACAAGTTTTTTAAACTGAAAGTAAGGAGCGACATTAAAACTTAAAACGAACAGAAATTATTCCGTATATGAAAGGGGCTGTCTCCTCCTCAACGCCTCGCTCTTTACGCTAAAGTTTTTTATTGTTTTAAAAAATAAAGTTATGAGACACAGTCAAACTTTAGCGTAAAGAGCGAGGCGTTGAGGAGGAGACAGCCCCTTTCATATACGGAATAATTTCTGTTCGTTTTAAGTTTTAATGTCGCTCCTTACTTTCAGTTTAAAAAACTTTTTTTTTTATTTAATTTTTGAACGTTTTTGAAATAATGAAGGTTTTGATTATGGCTCACCGTAAATGAATAATTAAAACAAAATTTGCATATTATATTTGGTTAAATGGCTTTCTCGAAACTTGTTTAATTTTATTTACGAACGTTTTTATTAGTAATAAATATACGTAACTTAGAATTAACTTACGTAACGAACTTCTATATTCATAAATTTTTAACACGTATATTAGGGGGTTCGCCCCCTAGTCAATACCCTGCTCTTTAAACTATAGTTCGAATTTTTTTTCCAGTTCTTTAAAAATGACCTCTTAATCACAATCAGTTGATCAGTTGAAAAACTTGTTTTTTTTTATTTAATTCCTGATCTTTTTCTTTAATAATGCTGGGAAATCCGGCGCCCCCTTCATAGCAATGTCCCTTCCCCCATGAAAACTTCCTTCATGGAAATATCCTTCCATATAGCCCACGACCCACACCTTCACCCACCTACCCCAAAAAATATCCTCAGAAAAACTAATAAAAAATACAAAAAAACAAAACAAAAATTTAAAAAACATAAAAGTTAATAACTTTCAGCCCTCCCCCAGCGGACTTTGGGGGATCAAGTCATCCTAAAAGAAATTTTTATCATATTTTCGACCATGCTGAACAAAATGGCTATCTCAAAATTTTGATCGGGTGACTTTGGGAAAAAAATGAGCGTGGAAGGGGGCCTAGTTGCCCTCCATTTTTTTGGTCACTTAAAGTGGGCGCTAGAGCTTTTAATTTCCGTTCCAATGAGCCTTCCCATGATATTCTAGGACCACTGGGTTGATAAGATCAGCCCTGGAAAAAGAAAAAAATAAAAAAAAAAAAATAAAAAAAATAAACACGCATCCGTGATCTTTCTTCTGGCAAAAAATGGAAAATTCCACATTTTTGTAGATAGGAGCTTGAAACCTCTACAGTAGGGTTCTCTGATACGCTGAATATGATGGTGTGATTTTCATTAAGGTTCTATAACTTCTAAGGGGTCTTTCCCCCTTTTTTCGAAAATCTGCCAAATTTTCTCAGGCTCCTAACTTTTGATGGGTAAGATTAAACTTAATGAAACTTATATATTTGAAATCAGAATTAAAAATCTGATTCTTTTGATGTATCTATTGGTATCAAAATCCCGTTTTTTAGAGTTTCGGTTACCATTGAGCCGGGTCGCTCCTTACTTACAGTTCGTTACCACGAACTGTTTTAAAAAACTGAGTCCTTTCATGCATCATCCTAATGATTCATACTTAATGCCACTGTATATAAATAATCTATTATTTATAATAGATTATATTGTTTATAATAGACTATAATAGGTTATCTATTATTTATAGACAGTGCTTTATGCTAACGAATCTTGCTTTAAAGCTACATACTGAGACCACGTCTTCCTCTCAGTCAAATATCCGCTAGGGTGTACATGAGACTCAACCTTTAGTTATTCAAAGTTTCTTTAAATATTTGGCTAAACATTCTAAAGCCTGTTAAGTGTGATTGGGTTAGATGGAGGTTGATTTTTTTTGGGGGGGGGGGTGAATTATATGGGGTTTGAGATGCATGTCGTTTGAGTTGCATGGGGACGAGTTAAACGGAATTGAATAATACGGGGGTTGAGATGAACGAGGATCGATTTCAATGGTGTTGAGTTCAATGAGGTTGACTTGAATACAGTTTAGTTGCATGGGAACCATCCACTACCCATAGTAATACTCGCGTATGATAAATCCAATAGCGTTACCTACAAACAAACATTTATTTTCTTTTAACATTTGATCCTCCGACACATAATGTTACGTAAACAATTTAAAAAAGAACACCATTGAATATAATTCTCATACATATACGCAAAAAGAAGAATACTTTCTAATATATGAATAGAAGCACACCAAACAGTACAATTGGGGTGCTATCATTTCGAACAA
The DNA here is from genome assembly GCF_049724085.1 of Artemia sp. Qi Xiang Cuo. Taxonomy (NCBI): domain Eukaryota; kingdom Metazoa; phylum Arthropoda; class Branchiopoda; order Anostraca; family Artemiidae; genus Artemia; species Artemia sp. Qi Xiang Cuo. The sequence goes on from NC_142800.1 coordinate 28,043,519, forward strand.
TCATCACAAGCAACAAACGTCATAACATCCAACCGTCAGAACCCCCAACCGTCACAAAATAAAAAAAAAAATTATCAGTATATATAATAGTAATAAGTATATGATAGTTTAGAAACAAATTTTGGCTATATATTTGCACATAAGGGGGGTGGGGGTAAAGCATAGCATATATTAAATACGTAACCTAACCTAGGTACATTTTCCCTCTAACCCACAAAAAACTAAAGTTTTAGAATTTTGGATGTTGTGACGGTTGGTGGTTCTGACGGATTGTTTTGTCGATGTTATGACAGATTTTGTAGTGCTCCTGATGTTGGATGTCCTGACGGTTGGATGTTATGACGCCTTCCCAGTACAATTTAATTGAGAAATGTACATATAGGGAAACGGAATGGACTGAATACTCACTTTTAATTACTAACCAGCTTGCCTGTCGCACGCTGCTGTGATCTCAAAAGAAAGGAAATTTACTCCGGGAAATTCCCATGTGGAATATTTGCCTCGTCTATTAATAATTGTCTTATTTTAATTTAGAAGTATTTGAAAAAGTCTTCCTGAAATATTTCCCCTGGGAACAATTTCCTCCACGGAATACATCCCCTCATGCACAAAATCCCCCTCTTCGCAACCCAAAAATTTGCCTGTCGCACGCAGCTGTAATCTCAAAAGAAAGGAAATTTACTCAAGGAAATTCCCCTGTGGAGTACTTTCCTCGCCTATTAATAATGGTCTTATTTTAATTTAGGAGTATTTGAAAAATTCTTCTTGAAAAATTTCCTCCCCGGAATACTTCCCCTCATGCATAAAATCCCCCTTTTATCAACTGAAAAGTTTCCCCGCAAAAAAGCCTCCTCCCCTCGCGACAATTGTCCTTCATTGGGATATCGAAACTATAAATAAAAAACACAATAAGGCACTGAATTTACAAACACGAACATCGATATTTAAAGTTGTCCTTTACTCTAAATGTATACAAATCACTTAATTAACTTATTTTGATTACATATGCAAAGAGTTAGAAAAAAGTATGCAAATCAAATTTATTTTAATCCAAAAACAGTCCCCCCCCCCACCAGAACATCCCTCCCTATGGCAGTCTCGCCCGACAATTTCCTCTTGAAAATGTCCCTTGCATGTAAAATAGCGACAGTACTTTTAAATTTGAAAATATTTTGAAAATCAGGTTGAATGCGAAATTCAGGAAATTATTGAAAAAGATTTTCATTTTATTTTAGAGGTGTCCTAGATGACATAATTCATAATTAACTGACCCGTTAATTGAATATCACGAAAATGTAAATAATGTGACTGGAAGGAACTGTCAATTATTTGTCTTAAGGAGTCTCTAATTTCAGTCAACTTTTTCGCATGCTGACCAATGGTTTGTGTTGCGCAGGTTCCGATCTCCTGATTTGAGGCCTTCAACTGGGAGTGCAATACGTGGTTGGGGTAAATCATCCAAAACTTTCCGTGCTTCCCCCCAGATTTCTCCAGGCACCCATTCAAAGCTGGGTGGACTCTGGTTGAGCTTACAGGGTCACACCATTGACCCACGTTCCAAACCAAATAACCAGCGACACCAGTACTCGACCCCCTGAACTCATGGTAAGTCCAGAGCGCTTGAATTTCAGTCAGCGTGAAAAAATAACAGACCCTAGGGGGGGGATTTTACACCTAAAACCTTTGCAAGAGTGTACTCAATAACTTGTTAAGGTTTCTTGGATGAACATTATAGTAATACAAATAGGAGAGACACTCACTCGGATACACACATACATACATATATATATATATATATATATATATATATATATATATATATATATATATATATATATATATATATATATATATATATATATATATATATATATATATATATATATATATATATATATATATATATATATATATATATATATATATATATATATATATATATATATATATATATATATATATATATATATATATATATATATATATATATATATATATATATATATATATATATATATATATATATATATATATATATATATATATATATATATATATATATATATATATATATATATATATATATATATATATATATATATATATATATATATATATATATATATATATATATATATATATATATATATATATATATATATATATATATATATATATATATATATATATATATATATATATATATATATATATATAATCAAATGAATGTCTGTGTGTGAAAAATGGCTAGACGCGATATTTAACATAAAGTGAAAAATAGGCTCATGCTAGGAAACGAAGTTAAAAGTTTTCGAACAGAGATTAGGCAACTTTTATGCTTTCCACACTCTTCATATAGAGTTTAACTTAGACCATTTACTTGGGAAGGTATATAAATAAGGTTAAACTTAGTATAAAAATACAGCGCATATAAAATACTACAATGCTTTTTCTGAAACAATTTTCTTTGCTATCCTCCATTCATGGATTTACAGCCATAGCTCTGCTGCAAAGCCTATGCATTTCGTTTTTCTTCTTAAATTTTTTAGGGAAGTATTGCCTGGAGGGCCATAAAACTACTTCTTACTTGTTGCCATACATGTTAAAGTACAAAATATGTTGTCTTGGAGACCATATGTAAACTGAATGAAATATGAATTACTTATTCATGAGACCAAATCAATAAATTAAGGAAAATTTTGTTTTAAACGACATTGCCTTCAAAAGCACCACAGTGTTCCTAGGAGCCATAGCATAATCTCGTTCAAAAAACCCATCTACAATCAGTATACGTAACAATACAAATAATTAAATAATAGCAAAAACAAAACTGTGCACTTTTTATAAACAATTGTTCATTATTAAACGATTTGAATTAGTGAACTTCAACAACAATGGTTCGGAACATTTGGTTTGGACATGGGTTTATATTAAATTCGTACTCTATTCATAGTGCACCCGTTTACAGAACATAATGGATGTTGCAAGTTTACCAATATAATGTTATTAAAATTTCAAACTGATTAATGGCATTTAAGAAAAACGGTATAGAGTTCAGTTTTGAGGAAGTTATTTTCCTAGTTCTTATGAAAATTATAGCAGAAATTGTAAAATATTACATTTTGGTGAGGGGCAGGTGGTCTCCATGGTAGTCTCTTTCTTTTTGTGTATTCCCTAGTGTATTCCCTGTGTATTTCCTTTGCACTAGCCAAGTTACACTTGTTAATAAACCGAATTCTATCTAAAAGGATTTAATTGTATACCAAGAAACCCTTTTAATACCCATTCGTATTAGCAGAATATAGCCTTAAAAAAAGTAAACTCCGATGAGGTAGGAGACTGATTCCCCTAAAATACTTCGTTGGGTGGCTCAGACCTGCTGCACAAAAATTGATCTTGAATGTATTCTTAAAGAGGGCTCGTATCATTAAACATTCCAGTCAGTTTGAAAGTGTCCAAAAATACTTACTAATAGAATATTACAAGCGCACTTCGCAAATTGGCATCTACGGGCCCGATGGCCCAAAATATCGATTTTTTTTACAATTTACCCTGAAATGCCCAATAATAATCTTCTAAATTGCCTACTTTTTGTTCAATTTACCCCGCCCGAAAAATCGGCCCTAATCTCAAATAAATTCACCAGGACTAACCTAGCGCATTGGGGTCTACTGAAATTCCAAACGAGGATTTCGAAAATTCTTTAAAAGAAAAAACAGTCTGACCCGAATGCATGTGCTTTGCCTTCATACAACTTAAGTAAAGGCTAAAAAGATTTTTTGAATTGTCTTGTATAAGGAATAATACAGAATGACAACAGTGACTTTGATTTTAATTAACGAACAATAACAAGCTTTGGTGATGTTTGTTTCAGTTACTAGGGTTTACTAAATGGAAGCGGTGAAGATTAACGCATGATGGGAGGATCTCATATTTAAGGTAACCTGAAAAGCTTTTAGTGTGATTTGCTTAGTGTGTGATCTGATTTGCTTCAGCTTATGATCTGTGAAAGCACTAAAACGTGTGATTTAGTGACAAACTTACAGCTGCAGCTTCAACTTAAACTTAACTATTACTTAAACTGAACCTTATTTTAGCTGCAACTTAAACTGAAGATATTTGTGTCGTCAGATTTGTTAGTTTCGCCCATCCATTCACTGAGAGAGATTTATGATATTATTGAAACTTTTTTTCGGGAATTAAACTAATCTTTCTTAAAAAATAGAATTTTATATATTTTCCAACGTACTTTTAGTCAGGAAAAAATGCAAAGTAGATTTCAAGATGGATAAAGATTAATCTCAGCTATTGAATGATATTCACGTTGTTCTCTAGCTTTGACATGTTGGGGCCGCATACAGAACTTCCAGAAGGAACATAAATCTTATCACTAATATTATTATAAATCTTGTATTACTTCTTGAAATTTACCTCTTAGAAATTTCAATACGCGTTTTTTTAAGCCAGGTTCATCAGACCCACCATACCAATAGAGTAAGGATTACGTTTTAAAAAATATAGTTTTACTCCATTTCACTTTTTTTGGCCAAAAATATTGATTTGCAAAAAACGAACTTAATTTCCTAAGGATAAGTTTGCAAAAGACTAAAAATAAAGCAGAAAATATGCGTGCAATTTTATCCTATTAGTATATTAACCATCCTATCCTATTGGCTAATTAGTTAAATTAACTAATAAGGTAATTAATAAAAACTACTGTGAACCAAATAGTATAAGAAATTGATAGGTTCGAAACTCGAGTCCATCTCAGTAAAAAAAAAAAAAAAAAAAAAAAAAAAAAAAAAAAAAAAGACCCAACGCTACTTAAGAAAGTCATAAGGCTATTTAAAACTAATAAATATATTACTTTTGTTAATTTTTTCACCTCTGTTTTACTTTTAATTTATATTGTACCAAAAATCAAAGAACTACTGTTTTGACAAGGGAAAGTAAGTATATTACTATACATTTTTTGAGTAGACTATTTTGTATGTGCTTACCTGGCCCTAGCTATTTCAAAATTAGCAAAAATACACTAAAGTTAGGATCTTTCTGCTTTCCAAAAGTTTCTTGGATCCAATCAAAGTAGATCATTAATTGAAATAAAAACTTTAATGAGTTAAAATTATGCTTATTTTGATTTTTTTTTTCATAGTTTTGCTGGGTAAAGCTACACTGTCAGTGGCACTACTAGCTTTTAATCCCTAATAAGCCCCTTGTTAAAGTATATTTTCCCTTGGTATGTTGCCGATTTATTCCGCTAAGAGGTCGGAAGTCGCTTATATCAAGTCTTTTTTGTTTCATCCCGGCTTTGTTTATTCGTCAAAAGTGAAAACTAAGGCAATCCAAAGCCCAAGCACTTGCATATCTGCTCTTATCAGTTTTTCTTACACTTTTTATATACCTCAAGAATTCACTCATTCCAGAACTGGTATGCCACTGTCTTGTGGTTTAAAACCGTTATTTAAAGTTTGTATGACAGATTGATAGACAAGAGGCATGTGGGGTAGTGTGACCTTGTGCACCAGTACTCGCAAATATTTGGCCTACGATCAATATTTCTTTGGATTCTCAATTTGTCTTACGAACTAAAATGATAAAAATGAAATTAAGATGTAAAAATGAACGAAAATTAACTAGAAACAAAATTAGTTTTAGATAAGCTATCTTGAAATAAATTACTAAACAATTTTTTTTTAACGTAAGCGTTTGATTCAACCCGTTCATAAATAGCTAGCGAATTATTAAGAATTTTTAGGCCTGTCAGACAGATTTGCTTTTGCTTTCGGTCACCCAATTGTTTAATTTACTTAGTCAATTGCTTCCAAAACGTTAGACTTTAGAAAATAAAATACACGCCTGGTTTGCAGGAAATTGCAAAAACAAAACATTGAAACTAGAGAAAAAATGAGAAATTTTTCTTTTTTTTCGTTTCACTGCCTTAAAAAGCGATTATTGTTTTTTACTTCATCGTTTCCGTGATGGAGAGCTAATGTGGTCTGTACAGTTTTTAGTATTTAACGCTATTTATACAATAGGAAATTTGATATGCAGTTTTTGGAAGAAGAAAAGCTACGAAAAAAAAGAAATGAAGTCCCAAGTGAGACGCATTAAGAAGCATAAATAATTGTTAGCTATTATTAAAAAAATAGACTAGTGTTTAAATTGTTTCTTTTTCAAAATCGAGAATAAAGGGGAGATGTAAATGAATAAAGGGGAAATGTAAATGAATAAGGAGGATATGTAAATTAATGAAGGGGTATGTAAATGAATAAAGGAGAATGAATAAATGAATAAGGGGGAGATATAAATGAATAAAGGGGAGATGTATAATAGAGGGTAAAAAAGAAGATGTAAAAGAGAAACAGAAAACTAAGAAGAAACGTTAAAATCCAGAAGATTTTTTAATCGGCTTGAAATTTATGCCTGCAAGACTTTGAGACACCAATGCAAGCAAAACTTGTTTTGCAGGAAAAATAGGGCCCAAAAAAGGGCCAATAAACTTTTTTTCTGTATGGCTTGAAACTTATAATCGTAAGTTACTGAGCCGAAACGATCCTAATCTACGAGAAAGTCGATTGGGGCATTTATTCCTTTTAGGCCCCGCTTGTTTGAGTCCAACAATATGGATTAAAATTTTTTTTAGTTTTGATCATCTTGAAACTTAGTCAAGGAGAAGTCCGTGGGTCAATGGAACCCCAGCGTGCAAGAAAGTAACAGTTAATATTAACAAAATTTGTAAAGGCTAGAGTGTCGTTAACGCTTTACCAAGAACGATTTGAATTTCGAACAGTATGTTTTTTAACGACAACGGCAAATAACAAATAACATACTTTTAGGGGGGGGGAGAGTATAATTAAGTGCTATACCAAATAACAGCGAAACTGCCACCCCATCAAAGCCACTCAAAGATCATACTCATTTGCACTCTATTAAAAACGATAGAGACTAATAAAGTTAATTGGCTAATATGTGAATTAAGAAAAGGTGAAAACTACTTTCGTCATTTTTGTATCAGCTCACTAAGGTCTATATGACTCTTATTACCGCAATGAAGACAGGGCTTGACGTGAAGCCAATGTACGTGTTAGAAACGTTTATTCTTTACTAGACGTCAAAGCAGTAGCACGTTCAAGTTGATCATCATACTGGGGCGGATTCAGAGGGGTGTTTTAGGGGCTTGTGTCCCCCATAAAGATGAAAGCTACATTAATTATAGAGGTGGAAGGGTGAAATAATATCATTGAGGAGTCCAGTTTTTTTTTGTTACTGCCCCTCCTATACGCTAATTCTGCATCCACACATGTCATTACACACCACATGGGAGCACCTATGAAGGATGGTTGAGCTTATCACTGAGCTTGTTTATTTATCATTCACTTCTGCATAAGTTTTCACAATAATTAGCAAATGATTTCTTAGTGTCTTTAATTTCTGTTTGACACTGTTTTAAAGAAAAAACAAATGCTGTTTTAAGGTGTTGATTAATCTTGTGTCTCTTTCATATACAATTTTAAAGAAAGGTCATTTATAGACAAATCGTACCACATCTGAGTACCTATGATGGATGGTGGAGCTAGTTAATGACCTTATTTATTTAGCAGTCACTTCTGCACAAGTTTTCACAATAATTATCAAATAATTTATTAGTGTTTTTAACATCTGCTTGACCCTGTTTTGAAGGAAAGGATGTTGTTTTAAGTTGCTGATTAATCTTGTGTCTCTTTCAAATACAATTTTAAAGAGAAGGCCATTTACTGACAAATCGTTTTTATATATATATATTTATATATATATTATATATAATTATATATTTATATATTATATAATTTTATATTATTATATAGATATATATATATTTTTTAGTTTTCCTTTCACAGGAAGGTTAAGTGTTTACCAAATACATTTATTATTCGTTTGTGTTTCATGACCAACATCTAAGCTAGAGACTCAAAAAGCAAAAATAAATGACGAAATCCCACTTACAAGAATTGCAGTTTCTAATCAAGTATAATAACACGTTTCTTCGATCCGTTGTCGGAACAATTATAACGAAAACCCCATGCTATTACGCTTATACTATGGTGGCACGAACAACCTATACAACAGCATTTGTTATTTCAATTGCTTGCTATTGAACGACAATCATCTAATTTCCTGCTGTGTCTCCGTATGTTTAACGTACTGTATATGGTTTGCATTGTAACTCAAGAAACAACTATAACTTTTTTCTTACAGAGTTATTGTAATTAAAAGTGTGTTGCTCTTCTATTGTTTCAAAGCCCCCCCCCCCCCAATAAAGTCAAATTTATATTCGCGACCACACAGAATTTTTTTTATAATTACGTTGCAGAAAGAGATTTGTTTGATAATGTGTAGAATCTTTCCTTGAAATATCTTATATTACAACTAATTTAGAGAAAAAAGGTTTTATTAAAAGAAATAGAACACATTAACAACAAAACCCGAAGTTTATAAGACTTGTATGGGTAGACATCATCCTTTACAAAACCCTAGGAACTGCACTAATTTAGTGCAATTCCTAGCATTAATGGGCTATTTATCCGGGGATCGTAAAAAAAGAGAAAAATCGTAGATCGAGGGAAATTGTATATTTTGACGTATATTTTTTTTTTGAACGTATTGTTTGGGGCACTACATATTTAATGGGGAGGAACATAATTTAACATAAAAATCAGGCAAATTATGTGGCAATTATAGCAAGTATTGTAAGCAATCTTGAGAGTTTTGTGGGTGGATGGGCCAAACTTCCCTACCCCATCAACGAGCATGGTAAGACAATAATCTTATTGCACTTGATTTTTCTTGTTCTTTTCGTCATTTTTCTAATTAAAGGGCAATTTTTGGAAACCATAATCCAAAATTTATTCACTCGGACTTTAAATTCCTCTTTGATTCTTATTGCCTAACGATTTTCTGATCGAAGTGTGAACAAATGAGCCGTTATCTCAGTGATTCTTTGCTCTTTTTAAGTTGATAAAATGAAAGGTTTAATAATTTTTAAACGTCCAGAGCAACTTTAATTCAGTCACTTAGAAAATTACAAACTTAGTCAAAATTAAAAATGAGAACAAACTTAATGGCGTTGTTTGCATGTTTAATCCCTTGTGAGGTCAGATCACTGTGGCATAAGCTATCATTTCAAAAACGGAGGTCCTTTTTAATTGCCTGTTCCACACCGACGGTGTTGTTCCCGACGTTGAGGATGTCGCCAGCCTTCCTTATTTATTAAGTTGAAAGTAATTTGTCAAAGGCTTTTGTTAGAAGATTTCTAATTTAGATCTCAAGTTTTAGTTCTCTTTTAAATGACTGATTTTTTTTTAATGTAGCACAGAGTCGTTTTCCACCAGTGGGTGCCGTAAAACCAAAATTTCACCAAGAATTGGTTCTTATTGCCATCTAAACTTTTATTGTCAGGTCCATTTTACCAGAGCTTTCACTTAGAGCAATTACTGATCGCTCAAGTTTTAAAATCCCTTCGCACCTCAAATTGGAATTAAATGTTTGATTACTGGAGTATTTCATAAGGTAGAGCTGTTTAAATTTGTTTTTATTACTTAGAAAAAGATTTAAAGAG